>NC_025993.2:13133040-13325619 GCF_000442705.2 Elaeis guineensis | reverse complement strand
CCAGCTACTCCAAAATTTTCAGGTAGAATGCCTTCACCGATTGTCCCCGTTATTAAATCCCTGTTGTTGAAGGAATTCTCCCTCGAGCCCTCTTTAAAGCGACGGGAACCCTCAGCGACAGTTCGACAATCGGAGAACTCGCAAACTGTTGTTCTCCTCCTTGCACTCTTCCAAGTCCGTGGCATCCTCTTGAGGTTGGCCTCCGGGGCGGAGGCCCTGGCGGGGAACCCCTTAGAGAGGAATCGGGGGACTGGAGACGGCAGAGAGCCGGCGAAGACGGCAAAGACCGACGCGGACGATGCTCAGAGTCGGAAGGGGCACCGATGGAGTGGCTGAGTGGCTAAGCTCTCAGGCAAAAAAAGATGTCGTCCCTCAGGCGAAGTGAAGCCCCTGGAGGAAGGGTGGGGGGTTTAAATAAGCAACGGAGCCTGGCGCAATTATGGTGGCAGGTGTCCCTAGGCCAACCAGTGCCCACCACGTGTCTCGCGTGTCCCACTCGTCGTGACCTGGGGTTGACCGTTCGCAAACTTTCATGGCACGACGCTTGGGATCACGTCCCGATGGGAGTTCTGAAAAGACTCTTCGGGTCGCCCTAATCGAAAAAGGCTCCAGCATGCGCGTATTAAATGCCAACATATCTGAGGACGGTCGCGCGCGGACGTCAAGGGGAGAACTTCGGCTGCGATGATCTTTCTGTACTTCCTTCATTCGAAATTCGAACTCGAAAGAAGGGGGACTGGTGTTGGGTATAAAATACCCCCTAGCCAAAGTTCGTGATGGGAGCGACCCTCCGGGGATCCAACTGACTTTCGACCTCCGGCAACGTCTCTTCGAACCTCCCAGACAGCCGAGCCTCCACCACACTCCCAAGTTTTATCGACGAGCAGGACCCCGCCAGCACCAACCGGATTCTTCACGACGTCCGGACTCCTACGGGAGCCTGATCTCGCCAGCTACAGGGAGACTTCGTCCGGACTCCTACGGGAGCCGAACTTCGTTCCCGACCTCAACTGCTGAAAGGCTTCACCCGGACTCCTACGGGAGCCGAGCTCCGCCCACGACTTCACTTACAGGTAAATTCCGTCCGGACTCCTACGGGAGCCGGACTCCGCCCCTGACTTCGCTTGCAGGTAAACTTCGTCCGGGCTCCTACGAGAGTCGGACCTCGCCTCTGACTTTAATTGCAGGTAGACTTTGACTGGACTCCTACGAGAGCCTGATCTCGCCAGCTACAGGGAGACTTCGTCCGGACTCCTACGGAAGCCGAACTTCGTTCCCAACCTCAACTGCTGAAAGGCTTCACCCGGACTCCTACGAGAGCTGAACTTCGTTCCCGACCTCAACTGCTGAAAGGCTTCACCCGGACTCCTACGGGAGCCGAGCTCCGCCCACGACTTCACTTATAGGTAAATTCCGTCCGGACTCCTACGGGAGCCGAACTCCGCCCCCGACTTCACTTGCAGGTAAACTTCGTCCGGGCTCCTACGAGAGCCGGACCTCGCCTCTGAATTTAATTGCAGGTAGACTTTGATCGGACTCCTACGGGAGCCTGATCTCGCCAGCTACAGGCAGACTTCGTCCGGACTCCCACGGGAGTCGGACTCCGCCTTCTACCCCGACTGCGGGAAGACTTCGTCCGGACTCCCACGAGAGCCAGACTCCGCCTTCCACCCCGACTGCAGGAAAACCTCGTCTGGACTCCCACGAGAGCCAGACTCCGCCCTCTACCCCGACTGCCGGAAGACTTCGTCCAGACTCCCACGAGAGCCGGACTCCGCCTTCCACCCCGACTGCAGGAAGACCTCGTCCGAACTCCCACGAGAGCCGGACTCCACCTTCTACCCCGACTGCGGGAAGACTTCGTCCGGACTCCCACGAGAGCCGGACTCCGTCTTCTACCCCGACTGTGGGAAGACCTCGTCCGAGCTCCTACAGGTGTCGGACCTCGCTTCCGACTCCAACCGAACTTCGACCGACAAGTCTGGACCCCCTGGCAGGCCACAGTAACGGACAACACTACTCCACTCCCTGCGGCAGACCCTATGCAGCTCCATTACTTCCTGACAGGCCGTACTAACGGCCACGATTCTGCTTCACTCCCTGTGGTGGATCCAGTGCGATTCCACCACTCCCTGACGAGTCACGACAACGGACGCCGCTCCACTCCCTGCAACTGATTCCACGTGGTGAGCTACGCGATAGCCACGATTCCACTCCAATAAATTCCTCCTGACTATGGGCGGCCCACTACCAGATGGTTACGGACATCGCTATCAGTCTGTTGCTCCCTCCGTCTATAAAAGGGGGACCCTAGATACGTTATTCTATAAGCTCTCGTTTTTACCTAAAAACTCTGCTAAAATTTTTGTTCGAGCACTCCATTCCCGTTGAGGCAGAGAACTGACTTGAGCGTCGGAGGGTCTTGCCGGAGCAACCCCACCTCCGGTTTAGACTTCTTTTGCAGGTCCCGGCGGCGACCGCGACTCCAGCTTCTCCGGCATAAGCGAATTTTTGCACCAACAATTGACATAGATAGAAATGGCCTCAGTAGCTGAGGTCCTATTGCTTAAGAGCAACCCAACCAGGATCATTAGTTGTTATCTTCAGCAATCTTCCCCCCTCAGCCTTTTTGGCTTTACTATTACTTTCAGGTACTTACTAAAAGTGAGAAGATCAAGAGGAGTGGCATACGCCAAAATCACTGACCTTAGAGAAGAGAAGATATAGAACATGTCTCTTAAAGAAGGAAAAATTTAAGGAATTAATAACCTAATTTGCAACATTGAACCCTCAACTATCTAAGGATATCCAATATAGAGAAGTAAAAGATTAAGAATACCCTTAAGATATCGAAACATTCTTTCTAAAGTGGTCCAATATGATTGTTGGTGCAAAAATCCACCTGCGTCGGAGAAGCTGGAGTCGAGAGAGTCGCGGTCGTTGCCGGGACCTGCAAAAGAAGTCTAAATCAGAGTTGGGGTTGCTCCAGCAAGATCCTCCGATGCTCAAATCAGTTCTTTGCCTCAACAAGAATGGAGTGCTCGAACGGAAATTTTAGCAGAGTTTTGGGATAGAAAATTAGAGCTTAGATAATAACGTATCTGGGATCCCCTTTTTATAGGCAGAGGGAGCAACGGATTGATAGCGACGTTTGTAACCGCCTAGTAGTGGGCCGCTCGGGGCCAGGAAGAGTCTATTATGAAGAGTAATGGGGGGAGTCGTGGCTGTCACCATGGCTCGCCACGTAGAGTCAGTTGCGGAGAGTGGAGCGGCGTCCGTTGTCGCGACTCGTCAGAGAGTGGTGGAGCCGCACAGAATCCGTCACAGGAGGTGGAGCAGAATCGTGACCATTATTGCGGCCAGTCAGGGAGTGATGGAGCCGCACGTAATCTGTTGCAGGAAGTGGAGCAGAGTCATGGCCGTTACTGCGGCCAGCCAGGGAGTCCAGGCCTGTCGGCCGAAGCTCGATTGACGCGCCTGGCGGAGAGAGGCGGCTATCCTTCTGAAAGGAGCTCGGGTGTTGCTGGCGGGCCATTTATCGTTGGGTGTCCTGAGCGTTAGTACTATAGACGAGGGCTATTTGCTGTAGGAGCCCAGTCAGAGGCTTTCTATAGACGAAGTTCGATTTTCGCAAGAGTCCGGACGAAGGCTTCCTGCAGTCAGAGTCGGGGATGAAGTCCGGCTCCTATAGGAGTCCGAACGAAGTCTTCCAGTAGTCGAAGTCGGGGACGAAGTCCGGCTCCCGTAGGAGTCCGGACGAAGTTCACTTGCAGCAGAAGTCAGGGATGAAGTCTAGCTCCCATAGGGGTCCGGACGAAGTTCACCTGTAATAGAAGTCGGGGACGAAGTCCGGCTCCCGTAGGAGTCCGGACGAAGTTCACTTGCAGTAGAAGTCAAGGATGAAGTCCGGCTCCCGTAGGAGTCCGGATGAAGTTCACCTGTAATAGAAGTCGGGGATGAAGTCCGGCTCCCGTAGGAGTCCGGACAAAGTCTTCCAGTAGTCGAAGTCGGGGATGAAGTCCGGCTCCCGTAGGAGTCCGGACGAAGTCTTCCTGTAATTGAAGTCAGAACGAAGTCTGGCTCCCGTAGGAGTTCGGACGAAGTCTTCCAGTAGTCGAAGTTGGGGATGAAGTCCGGCTCCCGTAGGAGTCCAGACGAAGTTCACTTGCAGCAGAAGTCAGGGACGAAGTCCGGCTCCCGTAGGGGTCCGGACGAAGTTCACCTGTAATAGAAGTCGGGGACGAAGTCCGGCTCCCGTAGGAGTCCGGACGAAGTTCACTTGCAGTAGAAGTCAGGGACGAAGTCCGGACGAAGTTCACCTGTAATAGAAGTCGGGGACAAAGTCCGGCTCCCGTAGGAGTCCGGACGAAGTTCACTTGCAGTAGAAGTCAGGGACGAAGTCCAGCTCCCGCAGGAGTCTGGATGAAGTTCACCTATAATAGAAGTCGGGGACGAAGTTCGGCTCCCGTAGGAGTCCGGACGAAGTCTTCCAGTAGTCGAAGTCGAGGATGAAGTCTGGCTCCCGTAGGAGTCCGGACGAAGTCTTCCTGTAATTGAAGTCAGGACGAAGTCTGGCTTCCGTAGGAGTCCGGACGAAGTCTTCCAGTAGTCGAAGTTGGGGACGAAGTCCAGCTCCCGTAGGAGTCCGGACGAAGTTCACTTGCAGTAGAAGTCAGGGACGAAGTCCGGCTCCCGTAGGAGTCCGGACGAAGTCTTCCTGTAATTGAAGTCAGGACGAAGTCCGGCTCCCGTAGGAGTCCGAACGAAGTCTTTCAGTGGTCGAAGTCGGGGACGAAGTCCGGCTCCCGTAGGAGTCCGGACGAAGTTCACTTGCAGTAGAAGTCCGGGACGAAGTCCAGCTCCCGTAGGAGTCCGTCTGTCGTGAAGAATCTGGTCGACGCTGGAGGGGGTTTATTCATCGGCAGAACTCGGGAATGCTGCGGAGGCTCGGACGCCAGAGAGGTTCGAAAAGATGTCGCCGAAGATCGGAAGTTGGCAGAATTTTTGGAGGGTCACTCCTGGCGCGAACTTCGACTGTTGGGGTATTTTGTACCCAACACCAGTCCCCCTACTTCTGAGTTCGAGTTTCGAATGAAGGAAGTACAAAGAAATTTCACAGCCAAAGTTGTCCCCTTGAATCCTATCCCCCCTTTTCCTCCTAGGGCTGGGGTTTCGACGGTGGAGCAGAACGAGGCAGGGGGCGAGAGCTGAGGGATTTATCACACGCACTGAAAAATACTGCCGAGAAGGACGGAACCGGAAGGAGAAGTTGGGAGCTTGAAGTGATCTCCAACGTGTTCCTTTCAAGTCTTGTAGTAATATTTTTTTTTTCTCGGCCCCAGGGCCTTGTAACGTACACCTTTATTAATCAAGAATGAGAAAGAGATTTTGTTACTTCGTCCGCACTTTGCGTCGAATTGCTGCCTGCCGAACTTCTTTCATTTACCATTGTTATTGTTGCATTCCCTTCTTTTTCTTTTTCCCTCTTTTTTTTTCTTCTTTCTTTTCTTTTTTTTTTCGACGTCGTCTGGAGGTTGCTGGTCGTTGCCATGTCGGCTCGCTTTTCCAGTCATCCTTCTTCTTCAGCCTTAATGGCTCTGTAATGCATATTTAATAAATAACATGAGAAGGAAATCTTCCGCTATCTCTTTTACTCATGTGTTGAATTGTCGCTTGCCGAGCTTCTTTCGGCTTTTGCCTTGCTTGAAATCGATGCCGTTCGGAGGTACCCGATTGCCGTCGTATTGACCCGTCCTCTCGTCCATGGTCACAGATTTGCTCAGGGTCACTCGGGTTTGACGCCCTCTTTCAGAGTTCGAGCTCGGAGGTTCGAGCTTCTCGTCACCCTAGAAAAGTCGTCTTATCTCGGGCTTGCGTTGAGGGCTTTCTTGAAGGCCGGGGTTTTTGATAAGAACCCCAATCCTTGCTGGGACGAGGTTCTCTGCATCTTTGATGCCGTTTGTTTTCCATTCATCGCTGATGCAGTCCGTCGCTTTCCTTTTTAACCCTCCTCCCCTCTCTCCTTTTTCTTTTCGAGTGGGGGTTTTCCCTCTGCTCTTGGTGGGGTTGCAGGAGCGCGAAGGGGCCGCTAGGAAGGTCTCCTTTTTTCCATCCGATCTTGAATGACCAGACCTTAATTGGTGTCAGGACGGGATTCTTCCCCTATTTCTGACGTAATCGATTTTAGCTCAGGTTAGGACGAGGTCCTCCTCTTGTCGCTAATGGGGCTATGGGGCCACATATGGGCATTACGGGGCCTCTCCCCCCATCCGATCTAAGTGTGATCGGGCCTTCGACCTTGCTCAAGTTAGGGCGAGGTTCTTCTCCTATCCCTAATAGGGCTGTGGGGGCACATATGGGTGCTGTTTGGCCTCTCCCTCCATCCGGTCTAAGGAGAACCGGGCCTTCGATTTTGCTCAAGTTAGGGCGAGATTCTCCTCCTGTCCCTAACAGAGCTGTGGGGGAACATATGGGCGCTGTTTGGCTTCTCCCCCCATCCGATCTAAGGAGAACCGGGCTTTCAACTTTGCTCAAGTTAGGGTGAGGTTCTCCTCCTATCCCTAACAGGGCTGTGGGGGCACATATGGGCGCTGTTTGGCCTCTCCCCCCATCCGGTCTAAGGAGAACCGGGCCTTCGACTTTGCTCAAGTTAGGGTGAGGTTCTCCTCCTGTCTCTAACAGGGCTGTGGGGGCACATATGGGTGCTGTTTGGCCTCTCCCCCATTCGGTCTAAGGAGAATCGGGCCTCCGACTTTGCTCAAGTTAGGGCGAGGTTCTCCTCTTGTCCCTAACAGGGCTGTGGGGGCACATATGGGCGCTGTTTGGCCTCTCCCCCCATTCGGTCTCAGGAGAACCGGGCCTTCGACTTTGTCGAGATGAAGTTCTCCTCCTGCTCTCGACACGGTTTGTTTTGACTGTCCTGTCGATATAGGCTTGTGCCAAGAGAGGAGATATGTAGATATAAAACTTTTATTTAAAATAAAGTTATCGGTAATACATTCGTAAGTTTTTTGAGGTCCATGGTCGCGAGAGGTCTACTCCTCCGAGCTCCTTGAGGTAATAAGTTCTGGGCCGGACTACTTCTCTGACTTCATACGGGCCTTCCCAATTTGGGGCGAGCTTCCCTCGATCCTGGGGTTGCGAGACAGCGGCTCGTCGAAGCACTAGATCTCCTGTCTAAAGACTTTATTCTTGACCCGGGAGTTGTAATATCGGACGACTTTCCGTCTGTAGGCTGCCATCCGAACTTGAGCTACCTCCTGCTTTTCTTCCAGTAAGTCGAGGTTGGCTTTAAGACCTTGCGAATTGTGATGTTCGTTGAATGCTACGACTCGTGCCGACGGGAGTTTAAGCTCAATTGGGATAACAACCTCCGTTCCGAAGGCTAGAGTGAAGGGGGTCTCTCCCGTGGGCAGTCTTTGGGTAGTTCGGTACGCCCACAGCACATGATAAAGTTCGTCTGCCCATGTTTCTTCGCCTTTTCGAGCCTTGTCTTGATCCCTTGCAGTAGGGTTCTGTTGGTCACTTCAGTTTCGCCATTCGCCTGAGGATGGGCTACTGATGTGAAGTTGTGGGAGATGTTTAGATCTTCACAGAATTCGGCGAATCTTGCTCTCGCGAACTGCCGCCCATTATCAGTGATTATGATTCTTGGCAGGCCGAACCTGCAAACGATTGACTTCCAGATGAAATCTTGTACTTTAGCTTCGGTGATTTTCGTCAGTGGTTCGGCTTCGACCCACTTAGTGAAGTAGTCAATCGCTACCAGGAGGAACTTCCTCTGCCCCGACGCTACGGAAAAGGGTCCAAGGATATCCATCCCCCATTGCGCGAAAGGCCATGGGGCACTAAAGGGTGTAAGCTCGGTGGAGGGCTGTCTCTGGATGTTGGCATATCTCTGACATCGGTCACACTTTCTGACGTATTCAATCGAGTCATGATGCATTGTCAGCCAGTAATATCCTTGGCGGAGCAACTTGTGGGATAAAGATCTAGCCTCCAGATGGCTTCCGCAGATTCCTTCATATACCTCCCACAAGGCGATTCAGCTTCCGAAGGCCGGAGGCATTTTAGAAGAGGCAAAGAGTATGATCTCTTATACAACTTGTCCTAATAAAGGATGTATCGGGAGGCTTGATTTCTGAGCTTTCGAGCTTCTTTTGCATCATGAGGGAGAACTCTGTCCTTGAGATATGCCATCAGTGGGTCGATCCAACTGGGCTCGTGATCAATTTCCATCACGGGCCGCGATTCTTCCGTACTTGGGCACTTCAGAACTTCAAAGAGAACACCTTTGGGCAATTCAGCTGGAGCTAGCGTAGCCAGCTTGGAGAGAAGATCGGCCCTGATATTTTTCATTCTTGAAATCTGCCTGATGTGGAAGCTACTAAAGGCGGGGACGAGCTCCTTTACCTTTTCAAGATACTTAGCCATGCTGTCCTCCCGCGCTTCGTAGTTTTCATTGACTTATCCCACTACCAATTGGGAGTCACTGTGAACTTGGAGCCGATCTACTCCTAATTCTTTGGCGATCCTCAACCCTGCGATCAGAGCTTCATATTCAGCTCCATTGTTTGTTGCGGGAAACTCAAAACGCAGAGCATACTCCGCGACGATCCCCTCTGGACTGATCAAGATCAGGTCCGCACCTGCGCCCGACATGTTGGAAGACCCATCCACGTAGAGGGCCCAAAAGCAACCAGGGAGGTCGACCTCTTCTTCAGGGAAATTCGGTTGGGGCTCGGGGTCGTCCATTTCACCCTGTTCCGATTCGGCCTCCTCCGAGATAGTGCACTCTACTATAAAATCTGCCAATATCTGAATTTTTACCGTCGGTCTGGGTCGATAGTTGATGTCGAACTCGATGAGCTCGATCGCCTATTTCGCCATCCTTCCGGAGGCATCTGCCCGGTGCAGAATCGCCTTGATCGGCTGGTCGGCGAGTAACGTTACGGTGTGCCCTTGGAAGTAGGGTCGGAGCCTCCAGGCTGCAATCAACAGGGCGTAAGTTAGTTTCTCTAATTTAGTATACCTGGTTTCGGCGTCTCTCAATGCGCGACTGACGTAGTAGATCGGCCATTGAATTTTTGCCTCTTCCTTAACAAGGACTGCTGCAAGAGCCATAAGGGAGACCGCCAGGTACAAAAACAGCTCCTCTCCAGGCTCGGGCTTCGCCAACAACAGAGGCGAGCCGAGGTAGCTTCTTAGCTCTTTGAATGCCTGTTGGCACTCAGGGGTCCAACAGAAGTTCTTCGACCGCTTGAGGGTTTGGAAGAAGGGTAAGCACCGTTCGACCGACCTCGCGACGAAGCGATTCAGGGCTGCTACCCTCCCTGTAAGGCGTTGAACCTCTTTTATCGACTTCGGGACGGCCATTTCCCGAATGGCATGAATTTTCTCTGGATTGGCTTCAATCCCGCACCCCGACACCATGAAGCCCAGGAACTTCCTCGAGGTCACTTCGAAAGCATATTTAGTTGGGTTCAACTTCATCTTATATTTTCGGAGGGCGTCGAAGGTCTCCTCGAGGTCGGCGATGTGGTTTATGGAAGATTTGCTTTTCACGAGCATATCGTCCACGTAGACCTCCATGTTGCGGCCGATCTGCTCCTTGAAGATTTTGTTCACCAGCCGCTGATAGGTCGCACCTGCATTTTTGAGGCCAAAAGGCATGACCCTGTAACAGTAAAGGCCACGGTTAGTAATGAAAGTGGTCTTTTCTTCATCTTCCGATGCCATTCTGATTTGGTTATAGCCGGAGAATGCATCCATGAAGGTGAGAAGCTCATGGCCCGAGGTCGCGTCCACCAGTTGATCAATTCTGGGCAGAGGGTAGCTATCCTTTGGGCAGGCTTTATTCAGCTTTTTGAAGTCTATACACATCCTCCACTTGCCGTTTGCCTTTTTGACTAGGACAACGTTGGAAATCCAGTCAGGATAATTGACTTTCCTAATGAACCCGACTTTCAGGAGTTTGTCCACTTCCTCGGCTATCACTTTCTGCCTCTCCGGTGCATGACCTCGGATTTTTTTTTGTCGGTCGATGCTTTGGGTCGACGGCCAGACGGTGCTCCATAACTTCCGTGTCAATCCCCGGCATGTCTGCTGGGACCCAAGCGAAAACGTCCGGATTCTTTCGTAGAAAATCGACGAGATGCGCCCGCACCTCTTCCCCCAGGTTGGAGCCGATCTTCACCACATGCTCCGCATTCCCGTCGTTCAAAGGGATCGAAATCAGATCTTCGATTGGGCCGCCCCTCTCCTCAGCGAGGTCGTCGCGGGCGTCCAGCCCATCAACTGGACAGAGGTCGGATTGATCACTTCTTTGCAAGGCAATGTTGTAGTAGTGTCTGGTCAGGGTTTGGTCTCCCCTGACTTCTCCGACCTCCTGGTTGGTAGGGAATTTCAATTTCAAATGGTAGGTTGACACGACAGCCCAGAGAGTATTGAGGCCAGGTCGGCCGAGGATTGCGTTGTAGGCTGACGGTGCCTTTACCACCAGGAAATTCACTAGAGCCCTGGATTGCCTTGGATATCGACCCGCAGCTACAGTCAAAGTTATTACTCCCTCCATCGGGACAGCATCGCCGGTAAACCCTACCAGAGGGGAGCTAATCGGCTCCAAATGGCCGTCAAGGATGGACATTCTTGAGAAGGCGTCGTAGAACAAAATGTCGGCCGAACTTCCATTGTCGACAAGAATGCGGCGGATGTCGTAATTAGCTATATTCAAAGAAACTACAACCGCGTCGTTATGAGGAAATTGAACTCCCCAAGCATCTTCTTCAGTGAAAGTTATGGATTCCTCAATCTTTTGCCGCTTGGGAGGTCCGACCAATACGCCGGTCGCTCCCCGTCGGGATTCTTCCAAGATGGTGTTGGCGAAATCCATCGGAGGTCGATTGTCTGACCGCTCCATGCCGGCGGCCGTTGCCGGAGGAGGAGGAGCTTGGGAAACTGGAGGCGAAGCCGGAGCTTGAGATATGGCCGCGAAGGCCGTGGGTCGCCGTGGGGATGCTTCACGGGAAGGCACCGGGCGAAGATCTAGCGGGGGAAAGAGGAGAGGGCGTTGTAAAAGATGACCGGAGGCGGTCCCATTGAGTGCTCCTTTAAGAACAAGGGTACTGCGAAGACACAGCCGTCCTTCTTCTAGCGCCAATTCTGTTGGTGCAAAAATTCACTTGCGTCGGAGAAGCTGGAGTCGAGGGAGTCACGGTTGCCACCGAAACCTGCAAAAGAAGTTTAAACCGGAGTTGGAGTTGCTCCGACAAGATCCTCCGATGCTCAAGTCAGTTCTCTGCCTCAACAAGAATGGAGTGCTCGAATGAAAATTTTAGCAGAGTTTTGGGATAGAAAATTAGAGCTTAGAGAATAACGTATCTGGGGTCCCCTTTTTATAGGCAGAGGGAGCAACGGATTGATAGCGACATTTGTAACCACCTAGTAGTGGGCCGCTCGGGGCCAGGAAGAGTATATTATGAAGAGTAATGGGGGGAGTCGTGGCTGTCGCCATGGCTCGCCATGTGGAGTCAGTTGCGGAGAGTGGAGCGGCGTCCGTTGTCGTAACTCGTCAGGGAGTGGTGGAGCCACGCAGAATCCGTCGCAGGAGGTGGAGCAGAATCGTGGCCATTATTGCGGCCAGCCAGGGAGTGATGGAGCTGCGTGAAATCTGTTGCAGGAAGTGGAGCAGAGTCGTGGCCGTTACTACGGCCAGCCAGGGAGTCCAGGCCTGTCGGCCGAAGCTCGGTTGACGCACCTGACGGAGAGAGGCGGCTATCCTTCTGAAAGGAGCTCGGGTGTTGCTGGCGGGCCATTTATCGTTGGGTGCCCTGAGCGTTAGTACTATAGGCGAGGGCTATTTGCTGTAGGAGCCCAGTCAGAGGCTTTCTGTAGATGAAGTTCGATTTCCGCAGGAGTCCGACCGAAGGCTTCCTACAGCCGGAGTCGGGGATGAAGTCCGGCTCCCGTAGGAGTCCGGACGAAGTCTTCCAGTAGTCAAAGTCGGGGATGAAGTTCGGCTCCCGTAGGAGTCCGGACGAAGTTCACTTGCAGCAGAAGTCAGGGACGAAGTCCGGCTCCCGTAGGGGTCTGAACGAAGTTCACCTGTAATAGAAGTCGGAGATGAAGTCTGGCTCCCGTAGGAGTCCGGATGAAGTTCACCTGTAATAGAAGTCAGGGACGAAGTCCGGCTCCCGTAGGAGTCCGGACGAAGTCTTTCAGTAGTCGAAGTCGGGGACGAAGTCCGGCTCCCGTAGGAGTCCGGATGAAGTCTTCCTGTAATTGAAGTCAGGACGAAGTCCGGCTCCCATAGGAGTCCGGACGAAGTCTTCCAGTAGTCGAAGTCGGGGACGAAGTCCGGCTCCCGTAGGAGTCCGGACGAAGTCTTCCTGTAATTGAAGTCAGGATGAAGTCCGGCTCCCGTAGGAGTCCGGATGAAGTCTTCCAGTGGTCGAAGTCGGGGACGAAGTCCGGCTCCCGTAGGAGTCCGAACGAAGTTCACTTGCAGTAGAAGTCCGGGACGAAGTCCGGCTCTCGTAGGAGTCCGTCTGTCGTGAAGAATCTGGTCGACGCTGGAGGGTGTTTATCCATCGGCAGAACTCGAGAATGCTGCGGAGGCTCGGATGCCAGAGAGGTTCAGAAAGATGTCGCCGAAGATCGGAAGTTGGTAGAATCCCCGGAGGGTCACTCCTGGTGCGAACTTCGGCTGTTGGGATATTTTGTACCCAACAGTGATTGATCTAGAAATGAATATATGTACTAAATCTTCTAATAGTACAAGCAATATCATATCGTCTTCTTTGCCATCTATAGTAGAAATTCAATTATTTGAAAATACCTAGTTTGATTAATGAGTTCACCTAAGTTCTTAAGGTGTGCCCTAGGATCATTTGGAGTGGAAAATAGTTTTCAATCAAATAAGTTAAATTTTTTGATCATTTTATCAGTGGAATGAAAAAGAAAGAGAGCTATCTCTTTCGGAGATTTGATTAGCTTTTATCCTCTAGATCACATTGGCCACACCTAAATCATTCATATCACATTTATTTAGTGAAAATGATTTGGTCTTGAATTGACTTCAAGGGATGTTTCAAAGATTAGAACATCATCAATATATAAGTAAAAGATTACACAATCATCATTGATGACCTTGGACAAGACATTTATTATGGTCATGGATGTGAAGGTGCGAAGGTTGGTTTGGTCTTGTCAAATTTTTAATGCCATTAATTGAGATCATACTGCAAACTGTGGGAGTTAATAAGTTTGCACATCTTATTCTGTTAGCCCTTTACAACATTGTTTAGGCTATTCCATGCAGATATTTTCTTCTAGATCTATATTTAGGAATATGATCATCACTTTAATTTGATAAATGATTAATTTATGAATAGAAACAATGGCAAGAAGATTTCTAAGAGATGTAGTTCTAGGTATAGGGGAATAGGTATCAAAGTAGTCTAAGGATTTCTTCTAGTTAGAACCTTTAACCATTAGCCTAGTCTTATACCTTTTTATAAAACCATCAAGTCTAAGTTTCTTTCGAAGCATTTGCTTAAACCATCAAGTCTAAGTTTCTTTCGAAGCATTTGCTTATAGCCTAACAGTTTACTTCCAGGAGGTAGGTTAGTTAGGATCTAGATTTAATTTTGAGTGATTGGTTTAAACTTAAAGTGGATGTCTTTCTTTAAAAAAAGGAGCCCCCGATAAGAAAAGATGGAAGGTTCACCCTTAACAAGAAAAGTGAAGAAGCTTCACCTTCACCAAGATCTTTCTCTTTTCTCATCCTTGTGCCTCTTCTGAGTTCATCAAGTCTATTATCGATCTAAATTTTTTTTTTTCACAAGAAAACTCATATTTAATTGGGTTAGGATTATACAATGAGGATAGCTCAAATGAAATTGGATCATGGGCTTTATTTCTAAAAGAAAGTATATTCGCAATGTCATTTGCATCTCTAGCCTTAATAAGGCTATTACTTTAAGATATCACTTATTAATAAATTTGTCACAAGAGATTTATTAGTATTATTATCAAGAGAATATCCTACAAAAATATCATCAATGGTTTTTATTAACATAGAATTTCGTCTCAAGGTCGGATCAGCTGGAATTGGACGCAATGGTAGGTCGGCGATGACGACGAAACCTACAAGAGAAAAGTCTCTAATCGAAGGTGGCTCTGGTGGAGACCTTCCGACGCTCAAGTCAGAATTTCGGCAAAAAGAGGAGTGAGCGTGTAGGGAGAGAGGAGATTTCATATCTTGAAGATTCCCTATAGATCTTTATTTATAGGCGGAGGCTAAGGAGTCATAAGAAGAAACAGGATCAGGTGATTGGTCTTGTCTTGCTGGACGAGATACTTTCGTTATCTTTTTCTTTATTGAGGGAGATATATTTGTTATCTCTTATCTCATCAGGAATACTGGCTTTGGAAAAAAAAATCAGATGGTTGATCCTACTTTATCTGGAGAAATATGATCTTTATTTGCTCTGTGGCGAGTTGTTATATCAGGATCGTTTGAATTTTTGAAAGAGGCACAAGATTTGAGGATCGATAAAGATCAATTCTTCCTTATAGGCTTTCATGTCTTCAGCAAGGATGAAATTACCCCCAATATCAGCCCCCCTATTCTTGAGTCTGAGCCAGCATTGGGTCGGACGAAGAGAGTACTTCAACCTTGCCGAAGACGTACTGTGTCTATAGCTTTCGATGAGATGAAGGGCCACATCGCCTTGATGTTTGTAACTTTTTAATCGTCGAGGTCTTCATCGGCTCTGCTCGCTGAAAAGCGAGGGGCTTTCATTTATTGCCGAAGTTAACTGACTGAGGGTCCTTTATAGACTGTCTTAAATTTTCAATGACTAAATCGATCAAAGACCGTCTTATATTTTCAAAGACTAAGCCAATCAAAAGCTGTCTTATAATTTCAATGACTAAGCCGATCAAAGATCATCTTATATCTTCAATTGGCTAAGCCGATCAACCAGGGTCTTCATGGGCTTTAGCTTCACTGAAAAATGAGCACGGCCTTCGGAGGTCCTGTAGGTTACCCCTCATTTATTGTCGAAGTCGATGGGCAGGGTCCTTAATGATTATCCCACCAAAAGTCCATATAGTTTAGCCTCCGCTTCTCGTACGGCTAAGGTCTTCATGGGCATTGACTCGCTAAAAAATAAAGTTTGGCCTTTAGTGGCCCTCGTAAGTCATCTCCCGCTTCTTAGCCATAGAGGTCTTCTGCCTGTACAGCTCCCTCTCGTGCGATTAAGGTCTTCATGGGCATTGACTTGCTGAAAAGTGAGTTCGACCTTCAGAGGTCCAAATAGATTATCGTCTACTACTTAGTCGCCGAGGTCTTGAGTTACTAATCTGCATACAAAGGATGAGAAAACTTGTCGGATCGGCTCTGACTGGACCTTTTGATTTTTTAAGTTGAATCGAACTTTAGAGAAAATGATAGATGGTTAGAGTCGTATTACCTTATTTCATCAGTTTTCCTCCAACTGACTTTCATTGGTTGGTGTTTTGGCTTCTAGGAGCTCGACTTCAGAAGGTTATCCTTTGGAAGTTTGGTTTTCGGGAGTTTACTCCTGAGGGGTCAATCTTTGGAGGTCGATCCTTAGTTTGCATCAGGGCTTGGCCTTCTCAATTCAACTTTAGGCTTCATCTTGGTGGTAAGCTCTACTTGCTCATCCATTTCAGCTATTGGCCTTTTGTTTGATAGTCCAGTCTTGATTTGCTCAAATTGGTTCTCTGATGGCCTTAGCCTTCTGGTGATGTTGATCTTTTCTGGAGGTCGTCTTTTTGATAACATAGGTCTTATCTTTGTGGCCTTGGTTAGATTTGCACTTCAGCTTAAGTGCTTGAAGACCTGTTGTTAAAAAAATGATACAGAATAATAGATAGGGCCTGAAAGCCTTTTACCATGAGAGTTGTGAGCTCTGTTTGAGAGCTTTTGGATTTTGCTTGACTCCTTCCTGTTATTTATCTTAGTTTGAACTAGAGTTTTGTCTCCGTTTGGACTTATTTTTGCTTCAAATTAGCTTGATCTTAGGCTTCGGATTTGCTTGAATCTGACTTCGATTCGGATCGGTCTGAATTTGAGCTCTGATCGGTCTGGATCTGGGATCTGCCTGACCTTGTTCTGGGCTCTGGTCGACCTTTATTTGAGCTCTAGTCGGCCTTATTCTAGGCTCTGATCGGCTTTGTTTTGCTCTGGTCGGCCTTGTTCTGAGCTCGGTTGATCTTATTCTATTTTGGTCGGCCTGGATCTGAGCTCTAATTGATCTTTATCTGAGCTCTGGTCGGTCTTGTTCTGCTCTGGTTGGCTTTATTCTGGACTCTGATCGGCCTTGTTCTATTCTGGTCGGTCTCGATCTGAGCTCTAATCGGCCTTGTTCTACTTTGGTTGGTCTAGATCTGAGCTCTGATCAGTCTTTATCTGGATTTTGATCTACTTTATTCTACTTTGGTCGGCTTTGTTCTGAACTCTGATCGATCTTGTTCTACTCTGATTGGTCTGGATCTAAGCTCTGATCGATCTTGTTCTACTTTGATCGACCTTGTTCTGTTCTGATCGATCTTGTTCTGGACTCTGATTTGCCTTGTCCTGCTCTGATCGATCTGGATTTGAGCTCTGATCGATTTTTATCTAAGCTCTGGTCCATCTTATTCTGTTTTGATCGGCTTTATTCTATTTTGATCGGTCTAGATCTAAGCTCTGATCGATCTTATTCTGCTCTGGTCGGTCTGGATCTGAGCTTTGATCGGCTTTATTCGATTCCAATCGCTCTGGATCTGAGCTCTGATCAGTTTTATTTTGTTCTGATCGGCTGGATTGAGCTCTGATCGGCTTTGTTCTGGATTCTGATCGGTCTTGTTTTGCTCCGATCGATCTGGATCTGAGCTGGTCGGCCTTGTTCTCCGACGCTTCGACGCAGATGGCAGTGGTTCGGGTACCTTCGTTACAGACGACTGGCGCCGGGGGAAGGATGGCAAGAGAGAGAGAGACACCGGCGACCATGAAGCATGCAAAAGAGGATGAGGCCACCAATGACACCGCCGTGGTTGAAGATGGATCAGAAGAGGGAGATATCGAAGCGTGAGGTTGGGGTTGTTTCGGTGCTGGGAAGGATGCGCGACATGGAGATCGGCCGCAACAGCCCATAGAGGAGGGATCGGTCGCCGCGAACATGCGGGGACCTTTGAAGTCACCTACCGACGGCCGCAGCACCAGCAGATGCGAGGACGCACGTGAGGAAGACGCCGGGTCCAAGGATTCGGTGAGGGTCGGTGCTGTCGGCAAATTGGGCGTCCGTGAGCGCCCCGGAGCCGCTCGCTGGGGGTCTCGGCATCGACGGGACCAGCTTCGGCTGCATCGAAGGCACGCATGGACGCTCGGGAGGACCTCGGGCCCGCTGTGGGCGAGCTCGGGGGCTCGAATCTGATGAAATCGGTATCGACCAGGGGGAGGCTCGAGTAGGAAGGTCTTGAATTTGGTGAGCTCAACGCCGGCTGGGGGGAATTCGGAGACTCGAGTCCTTGGCGTTGTCAGGGGAGAGCTCGGATCCGGCGAAGGTAGGGTCTTCCATTTTCTATCGAGGATTGGGGTCCAGCCTGATGTGAACGAAGGGCAGAACCGTCCGGCCTCCCAACTCCCTCACTTCCCCCGTTTCTCTCGCTCCCTCTCTCTTCTTCTTCTCCTTTGGTCGACCGCACAGGAAGAGTTTGCGGGCGCAAATCACATCAAATGTTGGTGGAATCCAGAGCTCTTCTCTGCCACGCATGGGTCCAATCGCCACTAATGCTTCGTAGGAAAGCGGTCTCGAAATTACTGGACAGTTGGACACAGCAGCCACCCCTCTCTCTTGGTAAGATGCCTCCGGCCCCACAACTCAGGAATCAATATTGCCAGAGGGCCCATGCGACCGACCAGAGGATTTGATAAAGATAAAGAATTTTGGAGGGGCTCGCTTCGGGCGGCCTCGGCACCGATGGAGATGTGAGCGGAGGCTTCAGAGGTGCCACGGTGGGTGGTTTGCTCGAAACTTTGAGAGACCGGTGGGGAGGTCGGTGCTGTCGGACCCGACGAAGTCTGCGACTGCTGGAGCCGTCGTGGATGGCCTCGGCCTTGGATCCTGGACCTGCAAAACGGAAAGCAAATACAAATAGCCGATGGGGGTTCAGGAGTTTTTTACCGCGGGAGTTCCGGTTTTTTTTTTTTTTTTTTGTAGGAGCTGCTACGAAATTTTCAACGTGAAGTTCGGCTCCATTATTCGGTTTATCAGTACGGGAGTTTTGAGTTTTGTACGAGAGCTCTTGGACTTTGTTTGGCTCTTTTTATTATCTAGCTTAGCTCCGCACACTCTCGATCTCCGCTTGGATGCTCAAGAATCTGTGATCCTGTGAAAAGGAGCTAAAATAGAATGATAAATGAAGTCTGACTTTTTTTACCATAAAGATCCCTGAATCAATGGAGTGCCTCCCTCTTGAGGTTGTTGTCATTGACTCTATTTGGCTGGGTCCCGCGACATCCTTTCTTTTCTATCCGGACGTTATAGTCTCCTTCTTAATTTAGCTCTGGATATAGATCTCCTTCTTTGTTTGAATTTTACACCAAAAATTAAATTTTAAAATATAAATAAAATAATAAAATAATTCAGAATTTTAAGATCATTTGAATTATCAGCCTCCTGATTTTGAGTTCGATTTGGATGATTTAAAAGGCATTGATCAATTTCGAGATGATTAGATCTGGTCGGCATCGATTGATTTGTGGATGACCAGCTTATCTCGACGATTTGAAGACAATTAGATTTAATCGACTTCGATCAATTTATAGTAGTGTGATGAAATTCTTTCTATTGATTGCTTTTTTCCGTAAACAAATTTGAACCTTTTCTTTAGCACCATTTATTGATGCAGAATTTCATTTTGAGATCAGATCAGTTGGAATTGGACGACAACGACAGGTCGACGATGACGGTAAAACCTACAAAAAAAATTTGTGACAACAAAAAAGAAGGAGCAAGCATGTAAAAAAAGAGGAGATTTCATACTTTGAGAGTCTCCTGTAAGCCTTTATTTATAAGTGGAAGCAGAGGAGCCGTAAGAAGAAATAGAATCAGGCGATTGGCCTGATCTTGTTGAACCAAATACTTCTGTTGTCTTTTTCTTTATTAAGAGAGATATATTTGTTATTTCTTATCTCATCAAGAATATTAGATTCAAGGAGAAAATCCAATATTGATCATGCTTTATTTGGAAAAATATGGTCCTTATTTATTTTGTGGTGAGATTTGAGGATCTACGAGAGTCAATCTTTCCTCGTAGGCTTTCACATCTTCGGTCAAAATGAAATTACCCCCAATAATTTTATCTTCTATCTCCTTTATTATGAGTTCAATATATCACCTTTAGCCAGACACCTCCATAATTTTCAATAACCTAATATTGGAGTTCTACTTTTTCAAATTTCAGAAAATATCGTACCACTACTTTTAAAATATACCCCATTTATGATGTAACAATCGATAAAAAAATTTTTCCCCCATAAGTTCTTGAGTGTGTTAGAACTGATTAATATTAAATTAATCATATCTATTAGGGTTTAAATCTTCCACGTTGCTACACTATTGAACTGAGGGGAATATAGAGGGGTGGTCACATGAATGATCCAATGTTATTGGTAGAATGGGATCAGGTCATTTGAGATACAATCACCATCTTAATTTAAAAAATTTCATGGGTTGGGCTTCTACTTTGACTGTAAAAATTATAAACCTATTTAGAACTTTATCCTTAAATTTGATTAGGTATATAAAAATTAGAAAAGTATTCTCATACAGTCATGGTTACCTCGGGAAGTTGATAGAGGCATATACATCCCTATGAACTGAATTAAGAAGATTTGAATTCTTATACACAAGCCTAAAATTCTTTCGGGTACTCAGCATATATACAAATTTCACATTTAAACTATCTTAATTAGGAATGAGATTTAATTTTGTTATGAGATTTCACATGACCAAGACTATCATGCTATATACCGAAAGATTTAAGCATAAGGATAATAAAATGATCTTTATTCACATTATTAAAAAGTACATTTAGTTTCAACAAACCCTCTGATATAAACCATCTCTGCAAACTCATTATTACGGGTGATTCCAAGTTTACTAGATTCTACAATTTTGTAGCCTTTAGATATTAGAGGAGATCTGTTGATCAAGTTTCTCCTAATATTAGGTATACAACACTTGGTGAAGGATTTTTTTTTTTTTTTTGAAATCATATCCAGGTCTACTCATCCTTTTCTTAGCACTTATGTTGCTAAATTGTTCCCAAGCACTACACATCCACATGATTCTTGAAAAGTGAAGATCGAAATAAATATGAAGATTAGCTCTAGAATCAAATTGCCAAGCATAAAATGAAAAGATAAAGTTTACAAATGGAGTGGCATCCAACCTCAAAGAAGGTCCGGCACTATCTTCAATCATTTTAACCTAAGGTTCATGTATGTTGGCACTTTCTTCGATATTCTAAACGTGTGGTAGGAATTCATTATGACATGGTCGGTTCTTCGGCACATGAAGTAGAAGGGCTCCTTTTTGCTTCTTTGGATTTTGACTTGGAGTTTATTTGATCGATTTTTGTTTTGAGGGGGTTTAGGGAAAAGATTCTAGTTTAAACAATTTTGGAAGTTCTTTTTGAAGTTTTCCCCTCTAGGTTTGAATTGGCCTTGATTTAAGAGTGTAGGATAAAATTTGGTTAGATTAATCTTGGGTCCATACTTCTGTTGTGCTTAAGCTTAAGTCGGTGTTCTTTCTTCGATCCTAACAAAGTTAATAAATCTTATGAGCGCTAAATTCTTTTACCTATGACTTAGCTATCAGAAGTTGTCCAATATGGATAGAGGAAAAGAGTTAGTTAAGACTTGAACCTAATAACTACTAGAAGATTTGCATCCAGATTATTTAGCTTCCAAAGGAGACCTTAGAATTCATGAACCTAGACACTGATAGGCTTGGAATCCTCCATGCATACTTCTAGAATTGGGATATGGTAAACTAATTTAGACTAGTATCATCTATTCCATATTCTCTAGGGCATCTCGTAGTTACTTAACAACATTGGTGGGAAGATAACCATCATAGAGGGAATCAAATAGGGTGCTAAGAATCTTATGGTGATAATGAAATTCTATTTTCTAAAGGGTTTTTGATTGGAAAATGGAGCAGTTATTTTTTAGGAACTAGTGGTGCAAGTTGTTTGAGAATTTGACAAAGATAAAGATATTGGATCAAATTGTTTGATGACTTAGATTGGTCCATAAGTGGTCAACTAATATCTCCACTTGGCTTTGTCATCTTCTGACAAACGAGTCGCAACAGTTTGAGCTTGATTGAACTATGTTTGTCAAGAGAAGCCACTTTATGACACGTGTGTTGATTAGTGGATTCTGCAAATGCAAGGTTTAATCCTAATTTATTTAAGTATTTAATTAATTGCTTCCAATAATAGGGCACTAAAGTTTAAAATTCAAAATTTAAATGTAGTAAATATATTAACTAAAAAAATCAAACAATGAAAAGGTAATAACAATACTAAATAAATGGTATACTAAATAATTATATTAAATGAAAGCAATTATTCTTAACAAATATGCAGGAGGAATTAAGTGCTTCAGTCCACTTGAAAGTGTAGATTTTAAAATTTTAAAATAGAGAATTGATAATAATTGAAACACAATAAAATATATTTATGACATTTTTTTAAACAATATATTAAATATATATGAAATATACTAAAATTATTTTAGTCTAAGTTTCAAAATAAGGAAACAATTTTAGTACCCAAACTAATAAATTCAATTTTACAGGATTTTCAGAGTAGATGAAATAATTGGAGATCTTTTTTAGAAATTTCTGCACTATTTTCAAAGCAGCAGAAGTAAGGATTTTGTTTTGAAATTTGATTTAATGATTTATAAATGAAAAAATTTCAAAACAATAGATTTAAGAATTCTTTGTTTAGAAAAACTGCATTAAAATTTTTTGCACAACTTTTAGAGTAGTAAGTTTTCTTGGATTTTGGTTTTGAAGATCGATTTGCAAAAGCCAACGGGTGTTTAAAATTGATTGAACCTTTTTTTTATTTTCTGATCAACTTGGTGTTTGAAAGAAAGCTAGAAAAAGTTTTAGCAATTTTTTATAATAAAAAATTATTTAATCAAAATAAACAATTACAATTTTCAGCACAAATATGAAATAACAAATATAATCTGAAAATTACATGCAATTACTAACAATTATCCAAGAAATATATTCTTGGATTGTTCCAAGTCCCAGCAAGATTCGAGCTTAGCATGGGTTTCCATTGTATCTAATCCAAAAGCTGCTCAAAAGTTTAGAATTTCTAAACTTTCCATACATACCTTCTTATATATTAGAATTTTTGTAAATATCTTTCTATAATCAATATTTATATGTATATCCTCATAAAATATTTATTTTAATTATATATATTTTTTTTCTTTTCTTTATATATGTGTTATCCGTATCAGCTAACATCTTTAAGAAAATAGTATTTAAAAAATAAAATTAAAATAACTAAAATATCTTTAATTGATAGATATACGAAAAAATATTTATAAAGATATACATGTAAATAATAACTTTACGAGAGTATTCATATAATTTTATATATTTAGGATGGTATACATATTAAAAAAATTCTTAGAAGAGAGCAATTGGAAAGAGAGAGAGAGATCAAGGAAGTCAAGGGAATGGTTTTTGATTTTAGACAAGAGAATGAAATAAAGAGATTAAGAGAGATTGGAAAATTCTTAAAGGCAGAGGGAACAGAGTTATGTTGAGCAGAAAAAGGTGATTGCATGCAAAAGAGGATGTTCAACAAATTGAATAATTTTTAGTGAGAGCCATTAAGATATTACCTACTTTAGAGATGAAAAGATAATTACATATATTTAATTAATTTTTAATTTAAATGCACATAATTTTGGCTAACTGTAGTAATTGAATCATTGTGATAGGAGTATTCAAGAATAATATTTTGTAAGGGTGTGCATATAAATATCAATTTTAAAAAATTATTTATATAAATTTTAATATTTAGGAGGATGTGGATGTAAAAATTTAATTTTTTTTATATAAACACTTTCTTAAATATATAAAATTATACAAATATATTTGTAAAGTTGTTATTTGTATATATACTCTTATAAATATTTTTTTTACATATCCATCTATTAAAAATATTTTAATTATTTTAATTTTAAATTATTAATTTTTTAATGAGGTTAAATGATATAAATAATCTGAAAAAAAATAATATATATATATATATATATATATATATATATATTTTTTGAAAAAAATATTTATGTATATTTGAGAACATAAATGGAAGAACTCCTGCATATGTATTAAAGATTACTAAACGTTTATCAAATAAAATAATAAAAATATTAGTACACGTAAGTACTAAATCCGTATTACCAAACAGCCGTCATGACGTACAGGGCCGAAAACACGACGGCGAGTGGTGACTTCCCGCGGCCGAATTCCTCCGTGGCCCCACAACAATGTGACCGCAGGACAGGGGTCGTATCTTCGGCAAAAGTGAAGGATTCACGTTCCTTCGCATGAATCCACCGTTGGATCGCTCAATAGTTTCTTCATGATCTGTGCAGGCTCTGATATCCGTGTGGGGCGCGATCGAATTTCGCGGAAGAAGACCAAAATAAAACCCGAACCGGTAACGCGATCCGGAGTTTTTTTTTGAAGATATCTCACACGCTTCCTCCCCCCACGCGCCAAACGGCCTCCGAAGATTACGCTTCTTCGTGCTGCGCCGATTCGGATTCGATTTCAGAGAGACTTCGAAGACTCCACGAACGCCGCGAGAGAAGCAAACCCGCCTCGCAGATGCTTAAACCCTAGACCTCGAGTCGGAGATGAGGTTCCCAAAGAAGGCGACGGAGGACGACCCCCGCCACCGGCCGGCGGCAGCCACGCCGCCGCCGCACTCGGCGGCCGGGAGGCGGAAGGGCACGACGAGCCGGCCGTGGTTGGTCGTCTCGGACTCTGGGCGGTCGTGTCTCGAGGAGGTGGGGAAGCACTCGATCATGCGGCGGACGGGGCTTCCGGCGCGGGATCTGCGGATCCTGGATCCCCTGCTATCCTACCCGTCGACGATTCTGGGGAGGGAAAGGGCTATCGTGGTCAATCTGGAGCACATCAAGGCCATCATCACAGCCACCGAGGTGCTCATCCCCAACTCCAGGGACCCTATGGTCGCCCCCTTCGTCCACGATCTCCAGTCCCGGGTCTCCAGCCCCTCAGGCGCTCCTCACCAGGTAGTGATGGTGATCTGCTTTGGAAATACTGACCTTGGTTAGTTTAATGGATATGGAAAACGGGATGCTAAGGTTGTTAGTTATTTCTCAAAGACATTTGTTTTGAATTTCCAGCTAAATTAAATGCTAGTAATAGTTTAAATAAGTATTTCAGATTAAATGCTACAGTTTGGAAGTATTTATAGAAAGTTATGATTTTTATATTGCTTTTCGGGTTTTTACTCTTCGTAATATTTGTAGGAAGCTGGATTTATTAAACTCTAAAGAATACGCATTTTTCTTTTTTTTCTTTTCCTTTTTCTTATGGAAAGGGAGGGAAACCCACCCGATTTCGTGGTGAATTTCGATGCGTACTTGTTCTCTGTTGCATGCAACTGGTTATTTTATTTAAGAAACTATTGCCAAGATTTTTTTTTTTTTTTAAATTTTTAACTAAAGGAGCGTATGAATAGTTCCAGCTAAAGCTTCGTGACTACCCATGATCCAGAATTTGTTTCCGCTACCATTTTGCTTTTATAAATTTTGACCAATAACCTTGTGCTTATCATAAAATGATTTAGTCTGTGAAGGCTCCAGAATCCAGTGGTAAGGTGTTAGCCTTTGAGTTCAGAGCACTTGAACTCTGCCTTGAATCTGTTTGTAGGTGCCTTGAAGCTGAGGTATGCATTTTTCCCTTTTACTTGAGATGAAAGTTAGGGGATTTTTACAGCCCTTTTGTCGAATCTTGCTGATATATGCTTTGCCTAATATGTGAAGTGCGTCATGGGGTTCATTATGTTGTTTTGTTACCAGATCCGATCATATTTGCTAGTGCATGATGTATCATTTTCTGCTTTGATGCATTTAGAACTCTCGCTTTGTATAGCTACAATTTAGAATGTTTATTTTCTCTACCCATTATAATATTCCAACAACAACAACAAGATGAATAATTAAAACTCTGACCCGACTATTTTGGATTGTTAGATGTAATTTTTTCTAAAATTGTTTTCTAAGTTCTACCTGTGCTAGTCGCCCCTATGCACACGTGTATGCATGTGTACGTACATGCATGCACCATTCTTTGACACTTTTTTTTAGTAGCAGTCCTATAATCCTTTAATATACCCATTCCTTACCCCATCTTTTTGGTTTTATAAACAATTCACCTCAGCGTTCTCATATATCCTACCTACCGTTTATGAGCTTAGAGGCTTGCATTGTTGCCTCAAACTCTAATTTATGCAAAATTATGGACCTTATTATTCTCTTAGGAAATTCCATCATATGTTTCTTTTTTGTTGAAAAGGTTCGCTCATATGTTTCAAAAGCATGGATTGATTACATGACCTCGACATGCCTGCTCACCCCATCCACACAACTCTATCTCTATAAATCTTTTTCTATGTCTCTTTTTATAGAATTAGTCCCAACATAACAGCAATCCATTTTTCATGCCAAACATATTATGTATGCTTGTCTTTGCTTTATTTGTATTTCCAGTAATTGTTTATATGCTGTTAGTTTCACTTTTTTTTTCACCAAAGCTTACCAAATAATTTATCGTGGTACTCTACTATATGCTTTCTCTCAGTCATTATATAGCATAAAAGTTAAAGCTTAAGCTTTATCAGTCTCTCAGTAGTTGTAACGTACAAATTCTCATTTCATTTCTTGCTGGAAGCCAAATGTTTGAATGTTTCCACTAAATAAAAGATATGGAATTCTAAGCTAAGAAGATTTCAGAGTCAATAAGATCTAGTAAAAATTGTCACCTAGAGGCCTTCAATTTTTTTGGAGGCGTAGACTGTAAATAAGCATGATTTGATTACCAAGATTTGCAAAATTAAACCTTTCCTCTTGTTTCATTTCTAAAGACCTGCAACTTCTTTAGCTAATAGCTAAATCTAGCTGTATGTTGTTTAGATCTTGACACAGGTTACAGTATAAACTACAATGCAAAATACAACAAATGGTGAGCTTCATTTATTTAAGCTATAATTAGATTTTGGCTTGGGGCCCAGACTATAATCATGAAAATACTGATACTTTAATATTTAAATGCCCTTTACAAGCTGTTTAGAAGCTTCAATAAAAATATTCAGGTCAGTCAGCGCTTATTTTAACCTCACCCAAATTCCTCTAACCTGTACAAACAAGTAGACACAGTATATGCTTATGCATGCATCATGGGTGTTTGCAGCATGCATCTTATGATTGCATCCTTTTGTTATCTGTCATTAACATGGAATAATAAATTTTTATGTAGTGCAATAAAAACATTTCATTTTTTTTCTTTACTATTTTTTGATATGTTTCTTTACCATTTCTAGTTTCATAAGGGCTTCATTTTCATCTTATTTTCTGAAATTCACATATGCAACTTCTATCCATGAACTCAGCAAACCTCTACATGTCTTCTCATATTAATTCATTCATATCAGACACTGACCTTGGAGCAAGAAGCTTATCCAGCATTGGATGAATTGACTTCAAAAATCTGTACCCTCAACCTTGAACATGTTAGACATATCAAGAGTCGCTTGGTTGCCATATCAGGACGTGTGCAGAAGGTGAGAAGTTAAAGCTACAGAGTTACTTGCAACACAAACAGTACAGCAAACTTCTTATAACAGTTCATAACTATAACTCACCATTTAATGAGTTATATTTGTCGGATGTGAAGATGTCTTTTTTTAGTTAAGTTCAAAAAACTGGGTGTGTTTAGTAGTTCTTTCATACCACAATTTTGTTACTGGGCATCCGTGTCTACTTTCCTGCATATTCTTTTCTGGCCCTTAGATTAGAGTTTTAATATACTTTACCCTCTTTTCACACTTTAGAGTTATATGTTACTAAATGCTAATAACATCTGTTTTAATAGGTAAGGGATGAGCTAGAACACTTACTGGATGATGATATGGATATGGCTGAGATGTGCTTAACAGAGAAGCTTGGTTATCAGTATAATGGTGAATCTTTGTCAGGAGTTGAAGTAGACAATGGTGCATCTCAACTGGAGGAGGATAGGTAAGCTTTGTTATTATCTTCAGATAAAAGCAGCAGTAAAAAAATCAAGAATTTAAAGCATGCTTTTCTTAATATCTTGTAGATATTACAAGCGATTATTCGAGCTGCTTTTTCAATAGCTAAGTCCATCAAATACAAACCTGAAAATAACTATTGCATTCCGCAAATCATAAGCTTGTCCCAAATGGTACCACTGAGAAACTGTGAATTATTGCGATGAACAAAATGGTTCAGATTGTTTTTTTGAATGAAATATAATATCTAGACCATATTGATGTGAACAATGTTGATAGAATGTCATGAAGCAACTGTTCTGGTGTTTACATATGTAAACAAGTTTATTCATTATCCATTGTGATGTCATCAAGGTTAATCGCACATCAACTTTGTGAATATATTATACAATCTGTACATATTTTTGTCACTTTCTAATAATTCATAGAAATCCTAAGTAAAATGGTAACATGATTGGTTAGCATCCACTTATTTCAGTTGATTGATTTTACTAAATAACAATAGTGATTTTGTCTTTGATTATCTGTTAGGTTGTGGATTGCTTTTAGTCTACCACCATTAATTCACTATATGACTTCTCCTGTTTCACTGATACTATCGTATGTGCATGCAAAATGCATGTCAAAAGAAAAGGAATAACACTGAATTATAGGTCAATTAGTGTCCAGTTTTTAGTCTTGTGCAGTAAGTTGTGAAGGAGAATCACTGACAAGAAATAACTTCAAGATCAAATTAATGAGGAAACAAGAAAATGTTAAAAGATAATTCTTCAGGATTTAGTTTATTTTCTTCCTTCACATATGACATCATCACAGTCATAGCAAATCTTTTTTTTTTTTATTTACAAATAACTTAAAGATGTGGGAATTAAGTAATGAGTAGTTAGAAGAAAAACCATGTTGAATGAAATGGCTATCTCCAAAGCTCTCAGATTAGGCCTTTTTTATGGAAAATTATAGCAGAATTTAATGTTTATATTGAAACAATGTTAAGAACTGCAAAAGGAAAAAGAAACAAAATTCAAGATTTCTCTGATCTCTTCTATTGACTCCTTTTCATAGAAGTTGACAAAGAAAACGTGACACTAATCTTGAATTATTTCCTTGTTAAAATAAATGAAATAAGAATAATGTATATAAGTAGAAACCTAAGAAAATAAATTATGAATTAAGAGAATGAAAATATAAACAGGGCATGCATAGGTGTAAACATAGTTTCCTACTTCAAAGTTACAAAAAAAAAAAAGAAATGAAATAATGTCTTAAAAACCCAAATTAATGCTTGAGATGGGCTACTCCCACCTCATGTCTGATTCTTCCTCATGTATTTTATCAAAAAATTGCAGACCAGAAATCAATATATGAAAAACAAAAACATAAAAGGAGGCATAAATAAAATATATTGCATCCATCATTCCCCCTTCTTTCTCTTCAAAGGGAAGAAGAGGAGAAAAAATGAAATTTAAAAATGTGAAAACACTTGAGAAAGTTAGTTGATGATATCTTGGTTTGTTCTTATATTTCTACTTGAAATTATATTAAGAAGGGGAAAACTAGTAAGGCTTTAAAAAAGAAATTTCTTGGTATTTACTTCTATATTGATATTTATATTCGATATTATTTTTAATTTTCTCTTCATCATCCAATACTAATCCATTCTTTTTATACATAATGGGCGTTGTGCATGTTGGCATAGTAGTATAACTTATCCTGGGCTTACAGTCTCTAGAAAGTCCAACATAAATCAAACTCCATATGCTTCCGTGCATTGTGCTTCATGTGACATATCTCTCCAATAGAATCTCACCAACAGCAACTTGAACTCAAATGATGTTAGAGCCACAACAACTTGGCACTTAGGGAGTTCCCAGACAGGATTATCTGGCACCTTTTTCCCTACATACTAGTGTACCATTTCTATTTCACTAAGCCTTGGTTCACCCATATGTAAGTGAGTCTAAGTCTCCTTCTCTGATCAAACTAGCAATCTAACTAAACACTGTGAACTAAGACAGGTAAAACTGGCATAAAATATATCAATGAATATCCGAACATTCATCATCATTATCCTAGCCTCTTCTTGCCAAAATTGGATAAGATATGAAGCACAAATTAAAGTAGAGAAGTCTCAAGCTTTATTTTATATGTGCAGAGCAAACTAAAATGCGGACATGGTTAGTGAGTTGGGTCCATAGTGGGTAAGGAATTGGTGGATCTGATTAGTCTATATATCCTGGCACACCATATCCTCTATTGGAAATATGATAGCTTTTTAAAGACCTGGATGACCACCAGCCTGGCCGAGCCTATTCACACTAAGTAGGTCATAGAAGAGTGACTGTTATTTATCTACTTACAGGTATTGGTTAAGCCATTTTGCTATTTGGATCAGAATTTTGCTCTTGTTAGGTTAACCATGAAACAGGAGTGGATAAAAAGGTAAGTAATGCCTAATATGGCTAGCTGCACTCTTGCGTTGACCTTTTTGGCTGCTGGAGCAAGCCAGAGGGCAATAAGCCTGGACGAGACTACTTGAGTTGCAGATAGGACAAATATTGATGAACTGACAGTTGAATATTGCATTCTTTATATTGATATTTTTTGTTCCTCTATAAGGATAACAGCTTTGCTTCTCTTTTCACCTAATTCATGGTGACTAAATATTTTCTACGGTAGATCATTAGACCTAGTAATTTTAGCCATAATAAACAACAAATTTGCCTGAATGTTCAGTCTCCTGTTTGATTTTATTGGAATTGTTGGTTTTGGATTTAGCAATTCTTATAAAAATTTCTTTTAACTTTTTTATGATAGTTCTTGTAATGAATGTCTCAATATATGCCTTTCACCATGTAAAGGAAGTTTCTTGCATCAAATTATCTGTGTGTCTATCCAGGGATGAAGATTTTAAAAACGAGACAGACAGCAGCCATGGAAGCTTGGCTGCTTTTAAGCCAAACATTCAGGAGTTGGAGATGCTTCTAGAGGCTTACTTTGTGCAGATTGATGGCACTCTAAACAAATTATCCCATGTATGTAGCCTGTCTTTTTTCTTTCAATCTTTCAGTACCTTGGTACACTTACATTTCCCTACGAGTGGTTGATACAGCTATTACTGAGCTTTAAGAGGAAATATAGAAAGCAACTTGCAAGAACTATTATTGGTATTCTACCATAAGTTAAATACCTGAAATTTTTAAGTTCCAAAAAGACGCTGTAACGACCAACTTACCCCTGCAAAACTAGTGGTGCTAGAATAGTTGTTACAGAACTAATATTGTTGTCTCTATCTAAATCTAAACTAATATATAGTCAGAACTCCAGACATTCATCAGATGTTCCATGCATAACCTCACGTGCATTGCATGTAGCCTTGCACTGATCTACTAAGTAAAAGAGGCTATATCCTGCACATAATTTGTCTGCCTCTATTCATTCCAACTAAATAGTTTTTCTAAAAAAAATATTACTCATTCTGAAAATATTATTAGTTCGAAGATCCTTTGTTGAACTCAAAAATCAAGTAGACTTCCTAATTCATGTTTTCGTCCTTCTAATACATCAAGTTGGACATACTGCTGCGGTTTTTCTTCATGTAGACCACAACAACTATGAACACCGTTGATGCTTCGGATTGCAGTTACATGGGAACTTTCTGTAGTTTTGTTAGATAAAGTCACATTTTCCATTACTAAATTAACAGTTTCAACAGTAATTTTTATACCTTCCCTTTGGATTTCTGACTCTAATGTCTCCCCTATCTTAACATAGTTGAAGGAGTATGTGGACGATACAGAAGATTACATCAACATCATGTTAGATGAGAAACAGAATCAGCTGCTACAGATGGGAGTCACGCTCACCACTGCAACTGTTGTAGTCACTGCTGGCATTGTGGTTGTGAGTATATTTGGTATGAATATAGGTATTTCGCTATTTGATGTTGCAACCTTTTCCCAATTCTGGGAGACCACTTTTGGCACCATAGCTGGCTGTATTGTCCTGTATGTTTTAGCCATTGGGTTGGCCAAGAGAAGTGGACTGCTGCAATGATCGCAATTCTGAGTTCTAAGCATATAAAGCTGACATGGAAGATGCTTTACACTTGCAACCATGAGACCATTTTTGAAATTGCAGTAGTATGATAAACTGAAAAAACATGGTGAGACTGTGATGTTTTCTGCTGCATTGTTTTGATCCCATTTTGATGGTGCTCTTTATCTCAGTCCTATGATTGAGCATTCAATTTCAAAAAATTAATGAAATTATGATAATTCTTTTATTATTTGCTAATGATATTCTATTATATTTGGATGCTAAGATGCAACTTGTATGCATTTTTGGATGAACTTTATACCTAAGTTGGCTTGTGGATTGAAAATTTTGATTTTCCTAAGTCAAAACTATGTTCTAGTTTGGAAAGCGTGAGCCTTGGTGCAATGATAAGGTTGTTCTATTTGGACCTGAAGGTCATATGTTCAACATATGAAAATAGCCTTTTCAAATATAGTTGCAAGGCTACGTACATCTGACCCTCCCGGAATACTATAATGGTGAGAGTGTCATACACTGGGCTATCTTCTTTTTAAGCTATGAATTACAATCTAGTTTGGATCTGTATTGAGAGGGGCAAGTCTCTAGCTGGTATCCTTAATTGCAAACTTCATAAATTCCCTACAAAATATTTGTCTTCCATAGATAGGAGATACTTAAGAGAAGTGATTGGATATCTCCACTTGATAAAATGGAGAAAAAATTAGCTCGTTGGGCTTCAAAAACATTTTTGTTTGGTGGTAGGCTTCCTTTGGTATATTTAGTATTATCTAATCTACCCATCTATTACTTTTTGTTTTTTGGCATCTGGTTGGGTGACTAAGGTTTTAGAGAACAGATTAAAATAGGCATTCTTTTGGAAAGGGTCTCAGTTGGTGAAAGGATGATTCTGCCTCCCAGACTAGGATATGGTCTGCAAATCCAAAGATCAAGGTTATCTTAGTATAAAAAAAATCTTAGAGATCTTAACATGCACTGCTGCATAAATGGTGGTGGAAATTATTAAATCCATCTGATCATGTCAGGAAGAAGATTATTTTCTTTCTTCATTATGGAAAAGATATTTAGGATTCAAGCTTGCTTCCTAATGCTACTCAGGTTTGGAAAGAGTTTTGAGATCCAAAGGTTTTAGTGTAGCATTTCATTTTTGCGAGGAAATGAGGTTTCTACTTGGTTTTGGCTGGATAGATGTATTGGTGAATTACCTCATCGATTTATTTCCAGGATTACTTCTTGCTTCTGATGAAAATGCATCGGTTCTGCTGACTGGGAGATTGTGGATGGACAAGTTAATTGGAATCTTTCCTTCTAGGGGTGTTTACATGTTGATTTGTTGCTAGAATATGGTAGTCTGATGGAGGTTTTTATCATATTTAAGGCCCCATTCGGACACTGACAGAGTTAAGGTTAGGGATGTTTTTATTATGCCTCCAACTATAAGTTCTTGAATTTCGGTGGCACAAAGTTGTGTAGTTTCTGTATAATTTGGAAAGCCTATACTCTTGAGAAGGTAAAAGTTTTCTCAAGTTAGCTTCTGATAGAAGAATTTTAATTGCTGGCAGACAACTTGTGTAAAAGGAATTGGCCTCCTCTAATCGAATGTGTTTATGTCATGCCTGCATGTAATGAGCACATACCCTTTTTCTTTAATAATCTTACTGAAAAAGAATTTGGGACTTTTTGGGAGGAACATTCAGGTGGAAAAGATGGCTGAGTTTATCTACTTCTCCCTGGGTACTCGAAGTACTAAGAGAATCAAAATGGAAATCAGAATTGGTTGAGGTCTTGCTGCTGCTGTTATTATTTTAATGGAAACTTTGCAAGGAAAGGAAATCCAGAATTTTCAGATTTGGACCAAAGTTGAGAGCGTTCTACTTATCAAAATCAGGGAATTATAGACTTATTGGTCTTTGATGTGCCAGAGAAATATTTTTCTTCTATTAGTGTGTCAAATCTATTTGCATCTCTTTACCTAAATGCTGCCTCTCTTTTGTTTTAGAATTGTGCGTTTTGACTCTATATTTGATGATCCTAATGAATGTAGATGTGACTCTGCCCTATGTCTCACTCAAAAAACAGAGGAAAAAAAATGGGAAAAACTGTGTTGGTTTAGTTGCGGCGATTACCACCAAAGTTCTAATGGATAAAATTCTGTTAATGTGACTTAGGGTTATAAAAAACTTGCCTATACCATTATTAAGAGTATGTTTGATGTAGATATTCACATCGGGCTCTTAGTGATCCAACCTTGGCCCAGTTTTGACACCATAAGCAGCTCTGTTATATATTTTTGCCATTGATGGGGCAAAGAGAACCGGACTGCTGCAATAGTTACAGTTCTGAGTTATAATCATTTATAGCTCGAATAGAAGGTTTTTTTTTTTTTTTTTTGATACAAGCGGACGATCACACCACTCTGATGCAACTATAGCCCAAAAAGTCAAAATATAAATATCGCAAAGTATCCGTAAGTACACATCTCCATAGCATTATGGTCAATTTCCAGTGTGATAAGTAACGAACGAAGTTATTCAATCCACGGCATTGTTTGTCTTTTGGTAGATATATCGAACAATCATCACAGAAAAATAATCTAGGGAGTCTCAGATGTCATGGAGCAGTGGATAAGCTCCCATCCGTTTCGTCTCATTCCAGATCCAGCCAATGATTGTGGAAGAATCATTCTTTACGACGATGCTCTTCATATGCTGCTTCTGTCATACGTAGGTGATGCCCGTCCAGACTGTCTAAAACTTCACTCTTGGGACCGATGGTTCAAATAGGTGCGAGTCCCTAGCCATCAGAAGTCTAAGATGGAAGATGCTTTTTACTTGCTATATCGAGGTTAGTTTTGAAATCTCAACAATAAGATAAATTTAAAAAACATAGTGAGACAATTAAGTTTTTTTTTTTTTTTTTTTGATGGAATGATAATTAGGTTTTCTGCTCGATTGATCTGCTCTCAATTTGATGCTGCTCTTTATCCTAGCCTACGACCAAGGAGATGCCTGTATTTAAAACTTGTGCCATTAAAGTTCTATTCTAAGTAGGTCTTTTTTTTTTTTTTTAAAATAATAAAATGAGAGTGTTCTTTCAGAAATATAAAGAGATGGTAGTGGTATCCGGATCTAGGAAGTCTTAGAACTATTTGCAATATTGTTCTGTGCCCTCTTTACTGTTGCATTCAAATGGGACCCAACCAACCAAATAAATCCAAACCTAAGGTTCCCATGAGCGTCCACAACTTAAAGTTGTATTTTTTCTTAGGGAAAAAAAAATATCAGTGGTTTGCATTAATTTCATCAAACAATGTGAGGGTATATTTGGTTGGAGAAAATTGACTTTGGAATGGGAATGGGCATATTTGGTTGGAGGAAGTTGACTTTAGAACAAAATAAAAATAAGTAACTTCCTATTTAGTCATTTGGTTGAGAGGAATCTGATTTCCATTCCAATATCAGAGAAAAATGATAATGTCACAATCCTCCAAAATTCAATTCCTATTCTTCTCTAATATTCAAATCCGATTCTCATCATGAATCAAATACATCGAGGGATATACTCATTTGGATTCTTATTCTACTTTATTCTGATTCCGATTCCGATTCCGATTTCTATTTCGATCTTGAACCAAATGCATTCGTGTACTAAGATTACCAATCGCAGTTATGCCCATTCCCACAATGGGCAAGTACAACCACTGTATCCCTGGCTGCATGACATGGTTGAGGTCGCAATCCAGATGATGATCTGGAGGACTCCATCTCTCAATCTATTTTTAGTTGACTCTGCTCGAATCATAGAAAAACCTAGTCTTTTGGTAGATAGATGGGATGAGGCCTTCTTATGCCATTATATCTTTTAAGGCAAAGGTTAGGAAACAATGTCTTTCTTGTTCTTGTTTGTCGAGGAAACAAACAAAAAAGACCATCATCATTGCTTTGAGTTTAATTTGCAGCGTATTGCTGCACCTCTTCGATTAGATGTGGCAAGAGCGGCTGGACCTAGTGGTGCCAGCCCTTACCACTCTAGAGTAGCCAGTCTACAATTGAGGTGCTGTGAATTTGCAAGGAAAGTTCATGAATGTCGGAGAAAAGATGGGGGTTCTCTGACAGGGGGACCCACTAACGACCAAGTTAATATCAGTCAGAGAAGGAAAATAGTAAGAAAGAGAGGTAGTGAGAGCATGTGAGAGGAAGAGAGAGAACCGTCTGTAGCGTCAATCTAGAACCCTTTTATAAGGGGAGGATTGTCTGGTGATTGGTTGCCGCCCACCGGAGAGGTCCTTTAAAAGAAAGGCCTTAAAGGGAGAGCTCCTTGACACCTCCATCACTGACTTCATTTAGGGCTTTGAGAACTGCAAGGTCCGCATGAAATACATGATGGTGCAGCTGGACTTGCACCGTCTCTGCCCTAGGCATAGTGGTAAGGAGGTGGGAGTCTTCTTTTGGGGTGAAAACTAGGTCTCTATCCAACTGCCCTTCTCCTTTCTTCTTCTTCTTCCTTTTCCTTTTTTTTTTTTGTTCAGTGCCTTTCTGGCACCGTCTTTTGTAAATATTTAATGAATGAAAAGGAAACTTTTGTCATGCGTACCCCTTCCATGGTTGCATTCTAACTCTTTTTTTTTCGCTGGTGTCACCGCGCCATAGAATGCACACCGCCATTTTGCAGATTTCGGCAAACATCCAATCTCCATCTTCAAGCAAACTTTATAGAAATTAGGCTCCCTAAGGAAATCATAAATTCAGATTTCAGTGTGAATCGGATCTCCATCTTTGGATGAACCTTTTAGAAATTAAGCTCTCCTAAGAAATCATAGATTTGGACTTGGGCACGTCTCCGATCTCCATCTTTAGATGAACCTTTTAGAAGTTAGGCTTTCCTAAGAAATCATAGATTCGGACTTTGGCACGCATCCGATCTCCATCTTCAGACGACCCATTTAGGAGTTAGGCTCTCCTAGAAAATCGTAGATTCGGACTTCGGTGCGTGTCTGATCTCCATCTTTGGACAAAACTTTTAGAAGTGAGGCTCCCCTAAGAAAAGATTCGGACTTAGGCATGCGTCTGATCTCCATCTTCGGACGAACCTTTTAGGAGCTAGGCTCCCTTAGAAAATCATAGATTAGGACTTCAGTACGCATCTAATCCCTGCCTTCGACACTCCGCCAACCTATGTCCGAAAGTTGCGGTATCTGAACCAAGGTGGCTTGATCCGCCAATCCAACCATTGGTGTTCGCATGAGTTTCCAAGTACTCTATCTTATCTGAACTGGTGCCAAACACCTTCCTTCTGCTCTCCTTTTGCCTTTTCTCTCTTTTCTTCTTCTCGTTAGAATTGGATTTGTATGTTGATAGTGTTGGATTTCTAGGTGATTAGCATACGTATTTTTTCATTTTATGAAACTACGCAACGAAAAGATAAGATTAAAACTATTTTAATCTAAAGCATACTTGGATCTAATCCTAAAATCACTTATAGATCATTTTAAACATTCTATGAAATAAATATTTTAAATCTGAAAATAAAATTAGATAAGAAAGAATAATTATCTTAATTGCTATCCTTTATTTTTACTCAGATCGGATCCGACGGATGCTCGACATTTCTATCGTAGCCGCACAAACGTCCAGCCTCTGCTGGTATCCATACGGAGATGGCCTGGTCGACGCATCAAAACCATCGGAGTGCTAGTATCTTGTAGGCCTCACTCCTTAACTTAGATCTGGACTACTTTTAAGTCTTGAAGAAAAATCCTATTGCACGAATCCTTCACGCTGATCTGTCAGGATCTGAACAGAATCCCAAGAAGAGGAAGAAGAACTCTTCTTCTTCTCTTACTCTCTCTCTAAACTCTCTCTCTAGATATGATCTAAGGAGGAGGTGTGGTGTGGAGGAGAAGAAGGGAGGAGAAGGGGTGTGGAGATGGGATTTATGGCAAGACTGAAATTCAGATTAATTGTTTCTCACTCATGCCCCCTTTCTCTTTTTGTTTTGTCGCACAAAACAAACTCCCACGCCCAAACCTAATAAGAATCAATCCTAACTAACTTAAATCAAATTTAAATTTAAGTTGGGATCAATCCTTATCAAAAAAAGAGTCCAAGAATCAAGGGAAGGCACTAACTTGTGCCTCCTCTCCTCTTCATGCACGCAAAGAGAAGGGGCATGATTTCTTGCACCCCCTCTCTCCATATAGTTAGCCAAAAGAGAGAGAATCCTAAGGATTTAAGGATCCTTGCAATCCTTTTTGATTTGGTTTCAAATTAGATTTAATTCGAATCCAATTCAAGTCCAATTCGAATCAAATTCGAAAAGACTGTCAAACCTGATCTAATCAGGATTGAAATTCAATTCCAACTTAGATAATTAAATCTAATTAACCTTAAATTAAATCAAGCTCAAATAAATTAAATCTAATTTAAATTAATTAGAACTTGATCCATAATTTAATTAAGTCCAATTACATTGCAAGACTTGTAATTAAGTCTCTTTGCTAATAATTAACAATTACTAAATATGTAACCCTTATATAATTAACAGTTTTTTAATTCAACCCATCAATCCAATTGATAATTTGATTATGATTTAAGCTATTAATCAGGTCATGCTCTTTTTATATGTGACCTTTCATATTATATTCTAACTGATAGTTAGACATACCATGATCTCCATCACAGTATCATCGAAACTCCTTTCGATGAGCTGGAATAATTTCAACTCATCCCAACAAAGATCGTTAATCAAAAAATGATCCTAGTGAGTTCTCACAATCCACCAGTGATATTTAGCAGCATGTAGTGGTAATCCAGCAAAGTAGAAAGATGAACTCCTATGTGTAGTTACCGTGTGATCGAGTTCTTCTATCGAGAGTTCTAACAGGATGCAGGTTATGAAAACTCATCAAATCCTAACCATCTGTCATATACAAGACTTAATTAACTTGAGTCCAATCATGTATCCCATAAAAAATTTTTTCTATTATCATACTGCTATGGTCATAAACTTAAAGACTCAGCTTCTTAAGTCGTATAGGACTACTCTACAACTACTAAGATCGATAGATCCCCTATAAATATACACCTACTCCTACAGCGAACATACTGCAGCCAATGAATATCACAAGATCCCCAATGGCTAGAGACTATATTTATGTATTGTTAAACTACAACAATCCTACTGTGAGCAGTCAAGGCACCGCAAATCAAAAAATTACTCACACAACTACAGTATCAAGATAATCAGTGAGTAGACATCCAAGTGACTTCTCATTCTTGATCACACTCAGTATCGTTGTTCTCTAATAATCACATGTACTCTCACTTCAGTGTCTCCATACTGTAGACTCAAGATCCATCTATCCAAAGAAAAGTAATCCACGCATTGATCTTGACGGATCAATCTCATCTCCGTGATGAGTCAACGATCGGAAGTAATTTAAAAATTAATCTATAATGACACATGTCTCAAATTTTTAACTCTTGAGAATATATGTCATTGACCATTAACTCTTTGGATAATTCTAGGACACATTACTCTAGAATGAAAATAATACTCATATTATTAATTCAATAAATTAAGTATAAAAGTATGTCCTAAAATTAATGTAATGTGTCAGTCAATAATTAACTTTTCAGATCATACATGTAACAAGTAGGCCATGTTGCTCAGGCATTTAATGCCAGGTGCCTTCACGATGGTGATGATGCATCGAAAGGGACATCTGGTACCTTGACCTCTGATGGCATGGTCTTTGGGGCCTCCCTCTCGGTGACACGTGTTTTGTGGCTAATGGGATAGTTAGAGATGCTAGGGTGTGACTCCTCTGTAAGAGGAGCCCTCTGTCGCTTGAAGCCGAAACCATCCAGTCACTTCTCCAAGATGTCGCTCTCATGGTTGTCGGTGCACTGTCATCGTTCGCCTCTGCTTGGTGCAATTTTTTTGCATCCTTGTGCAGCCAGAATTTGTCCAAAGAAAGTGTACTAGAAGGGAGTACATCAGGTCACTCCTACATTTGGCATGAGGGGTGTTGGAAATCTTCACCGTTGCATCCTCGGACCGTGGTGGCAACCGTCATGGTTGAATTAGGATGCCACTCCATGTGAGGGTCTTGGATCTTTTCGGGGGCCGCTTGGCCTTCCCCAATGGTCGCACAGCTTTTTGACCCTCTTGAGAAGTGCATCGTGAAAGCGACCGCACCCCAATGGGCCATGAGGTCGACATTGTCGAGTCCTGCAATTTTCATGTTTTCAATCCGATAGAGGGCCTTAACGGTAGTAGGGCTCATACCCTTCTATTCTTTCATTGTAACGGATCTCGTCCGATCGAGGTCATCTTGTAATGAGACTCTTTCTCCTAAATAAAATGCTTATTTTATCATTTGTACCTTATGTGTTTGTCTCGATGTCGTCACGAAGGTTTATTCTGGGGTGTCATCTGAATCCATTTGGAGCCATCTCCAACATCCACCCGATCTATTTGTGGTGGGCGACCGCATAAGGCTCGTGGTCTTCAGCATCATCCCGATGATCGTGTTCAGTCTGGCTGGATCTGTAGTCAAACCTCCTGCTAGAAGAAATGATATCACGATGATGAAAGTACAGGGGTTTGTATTGTCTACTGATGGCGTATCTGAGGTCTTTCTTTATGTCGGGCCAGTAGAAACTAAATGTCATTGTGAATTACTGACATGTAGGGTCTAGGTCCGTTCACTTTCATCAGTTGACTTGATATCCCTTGGCTTGGGGTTCGTCCATTGTGTTCGGCGGACTTTAATACTTTGGTTCATTCAAGTACAAGACTTTCAGATCGAGGGACATCGGGGACATCAATCTCATTGCAAGCTCTATAGTGATCGACTGTTCATAGCTAGTACAATATCGTTTTATCCCGAGCTCTTGTCTTAATGATCTATGGTGGGAGCTAGATCCCGATTCATCCGACGATGTAGCGGTTAGCAGTAGTTGGGAGTTTCCTTCACTTCGATGTTGTTGAGGATGTCCATACTTAGTGAAGGAAGCTTTCCGCACCCTTTTTGTCCTAAACAACAATGATTTTGGGAGCTCTCCGCTCGATCTTCTACTCTCCCAATTTCACTTCCTACTATTAGGCCTCGAGGTTTTACTCGTGGTATCCGAACCTGCAGGCCAGAGAGAAGGATGAAATGATGGAAGTATTGAGGAAGATTCTTTATCCCCTACTCCTTTGGCGATCGTTTGGGGCAATTCTCTCCTTATCTTGAAGCTCTATGGTCATCATCACAAGGCTTCCTTTTGTCACTGTTCGTCCTCTCTTTTTCTTCTTGAAGTCAGACTTCATCATCCTCGACCCGAGTATATCTTTGTGCTCAGATTATGAGGTTAGCATTGTCCCTTGAAAAGTTCTCATTGAGAGGAGAAACTAGGCGCTCACCCCCGAGTCCTTACTTCATTGCCCGTGTGGTGGTGGGTTCATTGAGGGCATGGACTTTTGGGATGGCAATGTCAAAGCATCCCAGATATCCTTCTCGGCAACATTCCTCCTCTCTGGATGATGGGGGAGGTACTATCCTATCCTTCGTCCATAGCATCGGGCTGTCGGAGCATGACATGGGCCAACTTTTCAATTGTCTAAGGGAGAGGGCTAACCCTTGTGGGAGGTCAGAAGATTGAATTCTTGTGTTCTCCCTAAGGATCATTGGGGAGGATCCGCAAAAGAGGGCGTCAGGTGCCTTCGTGGGTCAGAAAAATCTCATGGCCTTCTAAGGGAGAACTGATAGTCTGCTCTACCATTGTCGGTGAGCTCGATCCACTTGACACTCGGGAGGTCGCTTTTGTGGAATCCCAAGGACCTCATGCATTCGGCGTGGTGTGCTCTGGGTAATGATGGTGCTGCTAGGGCAAACGGCTTGGGTCTTTGTCTGTCGATTTGGATGATTTCTAAGACCACTCATTCGGTGATACTTATTGCCTGGCCAGCAGGAGTGGTTGGAAGAGTCCAGCTTTGGCCTTCCTTATAAAGGGCTCCTCCTCACCTTTAGGCCAAGGTTCGTAGGTGGCCTTCCATGTTGCAGTGATGCTATTCCATCATCGTCGGGAGACAGTGGGTATCTTCTTCATAGTCAAAAAAGTCTATGTCTTCCATCGGATAGCCACAGGGTGCTTGGGTGAAAATCGTTGTAGGGGAGGCTTTGGCTTGGCATGAAAGGTATTGAAAATCCTCCGCCGCTCTGATGAGGGAGTTGGTATGATGGTCATTGGGGGTTCCTTCTGAGTAGTACCCAATCGGGAGGTCTTCAGCCTCTCCACGAGGCTACTCCTCCCTCCTCACTGAGATAGTTTCTTCCATAATTTGGTGGGCCATCTCGGAGGCAGACATGTCTTTGAGAAATGCACCTGATGTGCTACTGAAGTGCCCTTCGAGGAGGCTGTGACCTTCACCAATGTAGTGCCTTGTGCAAGCATCTCCAACGATCCTAGGGTACAGCCTAAGTCCAATCCCATAGCGGATGGCCGATGATGCCGATGTAGCTCCCGTTTTGTAGTTCTCTTTTGTCATCGTTGTTTTTGTAATGATAATGTAGCTGCTACAAAATGAATATTCTTTTTTTCTTTCTCTTTAGCACTCTGGATGATTACTGTTGTAATATTTTGTGTGGCGTTGGGGGGTCTCTGCCTCACCCCTTATGGGTGCATGACATTCGTACAATGTAGGGACAAAGATTCTCCTCGTTCTTTCCTGTAGGTATGGAGGTCAGTAATGCGCTCACTATCCTTATTCGTGGATAAGGAGGGGCATCGGATTGAAGTTGGTGATGATCTTCCTGATCTTTTCTATAGGCGGATGTTGACGATGCACTCACTATCCTTGCTTATGGGCAAGGAGGGGTATCAGACCGAAGCTGGCGATGATCTTTTCGATCTTTTCCATAGGTGAAGGTCGATGATGTGCTCACTATCCTTACTCGTGAGCAAGGAGGGGCATCGAATCGAAGCTGGTAATGATCTTTTCGATCCTTCTTGCAGGAGGAGCTCGACGATGCGCTCACTATCCTTGCTCATAGGCAAAGAGGGGCATCGGATCGATGATGCCCTCTCTCGCCTTGTTGGCGAACAAGATGGGGGCATCAGTCTTGGAGTATCATCATCATAATGAAGCCGTCGGAGTGTTGATGTGGGCTCTGGATCTTGGGTGCCTTCATGGTCAAGAAGGCTTCGTTTACTTGGGGTCATGCGTACATATTCCCACATGCATCTCCGCCTACCAAGGAGTCTCATCTCTTTTCCGTCGGCATGCCATTCTGCCTACTCCATCCCTCCTGATCATACAAGAGGTCGATGGATGCATCGTACGGCTTATCCAACGGCTTCTTAAATCAGCATAGAATTCATCCACTCTGGGTGTCTCAAAAGGATAGTGGTTGAATTCCAAGGCTAGGGCCATCGTCCTGCTGATGGCTAACCCCACCCGACCGTCGGTTTGATGTTCCAATTTCGATCCTTCTCCCTAAGATTTTCCATTCACTAGGGGGCAGTAGCAGCTCTGGCTCATGACGGAGCTGACGGTCATGTGGTTGACCATCTCTTTCTAGGCACTAAGGGAGACTAAAATGAATAGTACGAAGCTTGTTTCACCAATCATGACCGTAGGTGGGAGGCTTAAGTCACATTCGGATGTTTGTTCTCCACCTTGACCTACCTGCATGGGTCCGACGGCCATGTCATGGGTAGCTATTGGTGGAGTCAAGGACCTAATCATTGCACTCCACTATAGCTGCTGTACGACAGGGGCAAGTGTTCGAACCCACTCTATCAAGGCGTTGGCCAACCATTCTCTCAGGAAAGGTCACTTCTTATCACCTCGCACACTAGGTGTGTCACGACGGAAGGACCGCCAGTGTGACGCAACGAGATGATTCGCAATCAAGCTGTCACTGCCTTCCTTCAGAAGTGGGGTGGTGTCTTTTTTCTAGTGCCAATCTGTTGCTACACCTCTCCGACTAGATGATGTGGCAAGAATAGTCAAATCGGGTGGCACCAGTCCTTACCACACTAGAGTAGCCGGTCCACGACCAAGGCACCATCAACCTACAAGAAAAGTCCACGAATGTTGGAAAAGAAGGTGTTCTCCAATGGGGGGATCCTCCGATGATCAAGTCAATATCAATCACAGAGGAAGAACAGTAAAAAAGTGAGGTAGTGAGAGTGTGTGTGAGAGAGAAAGAGAGGACCCCCTTTAGCATCGATCCGAACCCCTTTTATAAGGGGAGGACTGTCAAGTGATTGGTCACCGTCCATCGGAGAGATAGCCGTTGGGGGCCAAAATAGTGGGTATCAACTGATTCTGATGGAACCAATCTTCCACAAGTGGGAGAAAACTGCTATCGATCGTCAGATCGAAATGTCCCACACACTAGAGGCCTTCTAGAGCCCCGATGTGGCCCGCAGAGGACTGGTGCGGAGATCAAATGAGATTGGTGGTTGCCCGATGATGCAAATCTTGCCGAGCTACTGACCTTCCTTGAGTGGTTGGATGAGAGCCGAGGTCTATGGGGCTTTTTGAGACACCACCTGACATCATTTGGATCACACGATCTGGGTTGTCAGATCACGATACCATGTGCTCGTCGCATCTGCGTATGTCGGACACATCATCAGATGGACAAAATATGATCCAACACAATGAAAAGAAAACTTGAGGCATTTCATAGAAGCAGATGAAGCCCATCAGTTATCACTTATCTCCCTCCCTTCTCTCACCCTTCCTCCTCTAATATACTGTGCCCTTGCTCCTCTAATTTAATACAATCTTAATTGCCTCCTTGAGTAATCCCATATTTCCACTGTGTTGATGGCTGAAAACATAATCAAGTGTGCGTGCGGGCCCATTGCAACCCATGGCAGTCTATGGTTAAGCATATAGATATAAACTGTAATGACAAAAAAGCCAAAAAAGCTAGCTATAAAATTGAGAAAGATCCCATAGGTGGGGTGCAAATGATTTTCAAAAAACTCAATAACCCAATACAATTCTTATTTTATAGTAATTGGAAATAAATTAAAATATTGGATCACTTTGGCTTATCCAATTTCTTACTAGATTGAATTTGGATTTAGCTATATTCGAATCTGAAAATATGATAACCCAAATGTTGAAAACAATATACATATATAATATATATGTGAATGTATGAGTATAAAGAAGATTGGTAACATGATTTGTGTTCAACTCTTCATCATATTTTGATTCATACCTTTTTCTCATATATATACTGTCCTTGTCTCTCATCCTTTGCCACGTTATTTCTAATCATTTACTTTCATTGTTATGCTCCTTTCATATTGTAATTTTATGGGGATCCATATGAGTATGTATTTAGCTCCACATCAGTTATTCACTAAAAAGATCTTAGATACCTATACGGGATCAAGAATTCTAAATAATACATTCCGATTAGTCTTTTTAAATGAGGTTATGGGTTGTTACAAATAGTATAAATTAGATTCAGTCTATAACTCATGGACTAGGGGATACTGCAATATAGGTTCATTAGGCTGACCATGGGCCAATCATGGTGTCTATGAATGAATGCATGAATCTGGATCTTTAGCCTGATGAGGATGTTGGAGCTTAAATAAGGGCATATATGAGTATCCGTATAAGCATGTATTTAGTCTCACATTGGTTATTCATTAAGAAGATCTTTGATATTTATACAGGATCAAGGAACCCAAATAATATCTTATAGTTAGCTTTTTTGAGTGAGATCTTGGGTTGTTGCAAATGATATGAGAGTTGACCTAGCCCATAACATATGTGGATTAGGGGATAATGCGGCATGAGTTCATTAGGGCTAACCACGGGCTGACCGTATGTTTATAAATTGATGTATGGATTTAAACCCTTAGCTTGATAAAAATACCAAGGTTTAAATGGAGGGACTTTGTGATGATCCATATGGACGTATATTTTGTCCCACATCGATTATTCACTAGAAAGATCTTGAGTACTTATACAAACTAAAGAATCCAAATAATATTTTCTGTTTAGCCTTTTTAGGTGAGGTTTTGGATTGTTATAGCTAATATCAGAACCAATCCAACCTATAGCCTATGTGAATTAGGGGACACTACAGCATGGATTCATTGGGACTGATCACAGATCGATTGTGGTGTTTATAAATGGATGCATAAATTTATACCCTTAACCTGGTAAGGATGCCAGGGTTTAAATAGAAAGTTTGTGAGGATTCATGCAGGCTTGTATTTAGTTTCACATCGATTATTTACTGAGAAGAGCTTTGATACTTATACAGGAGTAAAAAATTTAAATAATAACTTTTGGCTAGTTCTTTTAGGTGAGGTCCTATGTTATTATAAATAATATCAAAGCCAACTCAGCCTATAGCCTATGTAAACTAAGAGATACTGCAATACGAGTTTATTAGAGTAGACCATGGACCAATCATAGTGTTTATGAATGGATGTATAGATTTAGATCTTTAACCTAATGAGAACACCGGTGAATAATCGATGTAGGACTAAATACATATCCGCATAGATTTTCACAAATCTATTATGATAAGAATCATTTTAATTTTAAAAATTATTGATTGTTAGTTAGTTGACCTACCAAAATCATATGATAAATTGAACCTCAAAAAAATTCAAACCCAAACATGAAGTCAATTATTAGTCCAATGTGGATTAAGACTGCAAATGGGTCGAGTTGACTCATAATCCGACCTGACTTGCTTAGACTCGATCCAACCCATTTTAAAAGACCCACTAGGCTGGGTTAGGTTCTAAAATTAGATCTATTCAATTTTTTGAATTGGATCTGGTTTTACTGAATTTAGTATTAGATCCAACATCTAAATCATAGAGCAAATCGAATGGGATTAGAATTCCAAATGCTCTTATGGTATTGTTATTTGTTATACAGTTTTGCTTAATTTGATTATGAGATTCTAAGAAATTATCTTTATACTTAGATTGTTGGTCTCTGCCAACTAATAGTATATATTGTGTTTATCTTGTATATGCTATCAAGATGAAGGCCATCAATCTATTTGTTTGTTATGATTTATTTACTTGGATTACGAAACAAACACTGCACCAAAAGTGGAAAGAATATTTCAGTTGTCAAAAAAAGATAGAGATATTATAAAAAATTGTAATGATCTTTATGTTGATTTCTATATTTATTTTTTCTCTCTAGATTATAGCTATATTTTAGTTAATTCTTAACAGCATTGTACCAAAGTTATTATAATATTTAATGGCATCCATTCATTTATGAAATTCTATGCTAAAGTTTTCTTAAATAATAATTGAGCTCTAGTAGTTAAAAATTATGGATTGTTTATAGATTAATAGCCAAGACAAAGTAATATTTATTTTATTTTATCATAACTTCTCATATGTTGGTCTATCATATAAATGGGTCCGAATCAGATCCAAATTTTTTAGCTTGAGATCGAATTATATATAGATCTGATCCAACTCAAATGATCCAGTGAGACAAAATTTTTGACCATGGATCTAATCCAATACGATCCGATCTTCTATTGGATTGTGTCCGAATCCAACATTAAGATCCGATCAAAGAACCGGATTAGATCGGAATAACTCATGATCCGATCTGATCCAACCTATTTGCACCCCTACGTGGATATGAGTTTGGATCTTAGATCCGAATAAGAATCCAAACTCATTTATTCTTATTGGGTTCATATGCAAATACAACATAGATCCAACTCAAATCCAATCTTCTTTAGTATTAGCAAATGGAGATACAGCTCAAATACACCTAATGTAATTCTAAAGGACAATTAACAATAAAATTTGATGGAAAGCTAGTTATAATATGAGCCATGTGAGATGCTATCCAATCAGCAATATTACATTTTTAAAGGATAATTAACAGTAAAAGTAGGTGGAAAGCTAGTTGTATCATGAGCCATATGAGATGCTACCGGTCAGCAATATTGTTCCCCTCTTTAAAAATATGAGATGCTTGAAAATGAACTAGCTAATGGGACATTCACCAAAACATCAAGAAGTACAGAATGAACATCTGAGTGAGGTCAAGGTAGCTTATCTATCCGGTCAATAATTAATTAAGAATAGTGTTCGAATCTATATATATATATATATATTTTGATTATCACATGATTAATTACTAATAATTATATAAAATAGATAATAATTAATATTATTTTTAAAATAAATTAAAAAAATAATAATTTTAAATTTATTTTTATGTCGAAAATATTATTCATTGTGAACTAACAGTATATCAGATTTTAAATTCGATCAAATTCAAATCCAGTAAACTCAAATCCAACTTAAAAAATGGATCGAATCCAATTTTAAAATCTGACCGATTTCATGAATTTTTTAAAATGAATCGGATCAAGCTAAGTAAGCCGGGCTGAATGGGGTCATGGGTCGATCTAACCCATTTGCAGCCTTAATTATTTTATAAAAAAAAAAAAAATCATCCAGTATGATTGTAGTTTTCCACGGCTCTTGATGTGGAGTATTGGGTGGCCTGAAAATATGCAGGTATGATATAACAATATGAACTTATGATTTTTTTTTTGAAAAAAAAATATAAAAATTTATATTTTTTAAATAAATATTTTTTAGATAATATTTAGATAAAAAATAAATAATTGAGTTATTGAGCATTGAAAGAGGAATGTATAGAAATTAAAAATAAAATATTTTAAAAATAAAATTAAATATTTATTTTATTGACTCATCAAAAAATGATTTAGTTTTTTAGATAAATAATTTTTTTATTTTATAAATAAATATTATCTATGGGTGTAAATAATTTATCCTAAAAAAAAATGAGAACAGAAATAAGTTGGGTTATAAGAAAGTTGATTATTTTTTAATAATATTTATTCATAAAAAGACGTCACTAAAGGTGATGAGCCCTGCGCCCTATTTTTTTTATTTTTTTTTGTCTCGTTGCGGACATCTGATGAAATTGGAATTCTACTTGGTTTTGAATCTATGTTAATAAATAAATAAACCCAACCTGTTTAAAACGAACAACTGGTGGGCCCACAAGCCCAACTCCCAACTCCGGTGGCGAGATCCATCACCCTTTCACGTGGGAAAACCGGCAAAGCACGCAGATTTTATTCAACAACTAATCTATTCTCTCTCTTATATAAATAACAAAACCCTAATCCCGAAACCTCACAAGCTCCATCACCCAATTTCTCTGTGAAGCGATTCTACTCTTCTTCTTGAGGGGCGCCATGGCTGAAGGCGAATCCACACCCACCTCCGACGACCTTAGCAGTGAGTCGTCTCTAAATGCTCTCCCATCCTAGGATTTAATTTATAATTTTCATCCCTATTTTTATCCAGTTGGGAAATCTCCCACTTCTTGCGATTCTTTTTTTCTTTATTTGATCCAAGATCACAAATCTTGGCTTTATCTTTCAGGAAGATTCGATAAGGTTTCGATCAGGGGTGGCAGCAAAGGAAGATCCCCTTCTTCGATTAATGGCGGGTATCGATCCAGCGCTTCGTCGGCAAGCTCGACGCGGGGCTCGCCGGCTTCCGATTGGGCCCTGACGCGTGGGCAGCACAGCCGGCAATTCAGCAATCGGAGTTCGAGATCGCTGGAGGAAGGAGATGATGGAGACGATGTGGCGGGGGCGGCGGAGACGGCCAGGGCCAATGGAGGGACTCCGTTGTCGAGGGATCAGAGGGAGGCGATAAGGTTCTCGATGGTAGGGAGGAAGAAGGACTTCAAGCACATGGAGAGGGTCGATGGCCGGTGGATCAATGTGCTCGAAGGGCTCGAGCTTCATACGGGTGTTTTTAGTGCTGCAGAGCAGAAGAGGATTGTGGATTGCGTCTATGATTTTCGGGAGAAGGGGAGGAATCGGCAACTCAGAGGTATGATCTTGGATACCCCTTTTGTGCTTTTATTGTGGTGATAAGAACATACAGGATCTGGTTAGTGTGATGCCACTTGCCAAGAGTTTTTATGTTCTTGCACTGCGTTGTGTCATACTATAATAGTTATGAAAATTTGAGTTGCTTTATCGTGATAAGGTATAACCTTGATTTTGTGCTACATGTAATTTTACTTGTGGTTCCGATGTGTATAGGTCGATGCAAAAATTTGCTATTGTAGTATAGAAAAATTTATTAATTACATGGAAGGTGTAGATTGAGGCATAATATTTGCTTTTATAGGGAAAAAATCATGGCATGGACAAGAACAATCGTAAACTCTCTGATGAATATCCTATATGTGGACTGACACTTGGGAATTTTGTTAAGTTTAATGTTAAGATCTCTCGATATATAAGCTTCTTGTTGGCATGAAAAGTGCAATAGAATTAGATGTAATCAAGACCTTTACCCTGCACGTGAACTATTAGTTAGAAAATATGTGCAACATATTAATGTTATGAGCTTTTTAGTTATAGGATAAAAATTGGAGTGATGGAAAAAAAATGCGACAGGAGATTTATTCAGAGTCTTCCTTTTTTTTTTTTTTTGGGTCCTATCGGATGTCTCCAAAGAGATCATTCAAAAGATTTTGTATAACCTTATCTGAAGTTTTAACATATGGTTCAGTTGATGAAACAATTTTTCTTCTTTTTTCTTTTTTTTTTTTTTTTTGAAGCCTGTAAAAGAAATCCTTCGTGGTCTGGGGGGATCTCCTGTCCTTTTATGTTTATAGCCAGACTCTTTTAATCACCTTGATTAAAATTGTGGCCCCGTTAATTAACCAGACTGCATCATTGAGGGAAATTAACATCCCATGATAAAGAGTATAATATTCTGTCCCCACTTTGCTCGGTCACTGCATGAAGGACAATAGACATTAACACTTCACACCTAATGTTCAATTATCAATCATGAGTTCAACACTTTCTTTGAAAAACACTTCACTGACATTGACTGGTTCTGGTATCTAAGTAAGCTCTAGAGCTGGCATTGACAGCTTATACTTTTAGCTATCTTTATTCCTTGCAAATTTTCTAACTAGTATAGAATGTAATCAAAGCTCTTTTTCTGAAATTCATTTTTCATTTTTAAGGATGCTATCATCAATTTGTTTTCCTTTCGCCCAGGCTTGCAGAACATATGGTGCATGGAATAATGAAATCTTATATCCATCAAAACATTCCCTGTTTTGTGCAATATTTGTTCTCTTGTGTAATATTGGGTAACAGGGAGGAGAAGGGTTATAGCTAATTTTCTAGTTGCATGCCGGTTGAGTGTGGAGGAATTATGTCAGGGTGCCCTGTTGATGCACATGCATCAGATAACGTCCACACTCCATGGAAAACTTGTTCATTAATTTCATTTTGACTAATTTAAAAATAAGAGTTAGCAGACTGTTATATCAACTTGTTAAGAACGTTTGCAGTTACCATATGTTGCAATGAATGGTTACTGTGTTGCACATATGTAACTAATATACAAGCTACTGCTATCTGAATCTCTATACTTGATTTTGTGTACTAAATTTTATGGTTTTGTTTTTCAGTCACTTGTGTTTCAGTGCTAAAATATGGAAAGTTACGTATTGAACTATATTTTATAATTTTTTCATATTTTTAATGTAGAATTGCATGGATACTTAACTTTTCATTCGCTGATTTAAACTTTTATTTTTTGACCCTAGAACGCACATATTCGGAGCCACGAAAATGGATGCGCGGGAAGGGGCGTGTAACAATACAGTTTGGCTGCTGCTACAACTATGCAGTGGTATGTGTACTGCTTGCCCAAGCTCACAACATTTCCACCTTTATTGCTATGTTGATGGATGTGATTCTCACCACAAATTATGTACTCTGCAGGACAAGCATGGGAATCCTCCAGGCATAATACGGGATGAGGAAGTAGATCCCATTCCGCCCTTATTAAATTCAATGATCAAGAGAATGGTTGCATGGCATGTCCTTCCGCCTACTTGCATCCCTAATAGCTGCATCATCAACATATATGATAAAGATGACTGCATTCCCCCTCACATAGATCATCATGACTTCGTCCGGCCCTTTTGCACAGTCTCCTTCCTATCAGAGTGTAATATTTTATTTGGTAGAGAGCTTAAAATACTGGGACCAGGAGAATTCTCGGGATCTACCGCAATACCTCTACCTGTCGGGTATGCTAATTATCTCCTTTTTTTGTCACTGCAATGCTGCTTTTGTTAACCATTAGTATTAATACACATACCTATGGACAAGCTTAACTACGGTGGGTTCAAAAAAGCTTAAAATATGATTTTGCCTTTTTTTCCTTTCTTTTTTTTTTTTTTTTACTTTGCAGTTCTGTGCTCGTCTTAAGTGGCAATGGTGCTGATGTAGCGAAGCATTGTGTGCCAGCTGTCCCCTCCAAAAGGTAGTGTCTATACTTGAAGTTTCTTTCATGCAGTTTATTTATGTGATTGAGTTATTATGTCTGCAACTTACTGCCATTTCTAACCACTTCTATCATTACCAATTGCACAGGATTTCTATTACGTTCAGAAAGATGGATGACAGTAAGCTTCCTTACAAATTCTCACCTGACCCAGGGCTGCAAAATATTCATCCTCTTCCATATCCACCAAGAAAATCCCCAGTGCAACAAGTAGCTAACCAACGTTCTCCAAATCAGCAGCAAATCACTCCACAAGCTCCAGTTCTGGGTAAGCATATGAATGACCACCGGAGCCATCAGTCGAAGGGCCAGGAGCAAGGAGAAATTGCTGGGCTGGCTTCCAGCAGCCCCTTTAACTTGGGTTCAGATGATTTTCCTCCACTGGGTTCTACTTCAATAAATGGTCGATCAAACAAACCAAGCCGACCATTACGACAGTAACCTGAGCAACAGAAACTTTAAGATATTTTTGCAGTCATATGTTAGTCATATTTTGTTATTTGTGTGATATGCAACCCGTTACAGAAGTAGCCTGAGCAACAGAAACTTTGAGATATTTTTGTGGTCATATGTTAGTCATTTTTTGTTATTTCCATAGTATGTATGTTGATCAGGTTGTAATCTATCTATCATGAATGTTGACGTCATACTTAAATAGTACACATACTACTAATGATGAAGTTTTGTGGCTGCTGTACAATTATATGTGATCCCCAATCCTTATCCATAAGTCCTAAGAAGTTACATGGTTTAGATTTAACAATTGCTTCACATTAATGATGTTTAAGATGTTGTGCTATTATGGTTCTACTCTTTCTAGTAGGAAACTTCTACTAAAAGTGATGTAATTGCTTTAAAAACTTTTAGAAACTTGAATGCTCACTTGCATTCCAGGCAGTTCCTTAGAAGTATTTTTCTTTAAAAACATACGCTACTCCATACATCTGCACAGATTCCTGATTCTAGCAACCAAGGCTCGGTAATGGCCAGAAGATCCAGCCATAAAAAACAACATAGAATTATAGAAAACCGAGAGTGAGTTGAGAGGAGAAATATTGATTTTATGGTCGTCGGTGAACGGTTTTCTTGGCTGGGAATCATACGGATCCTCGAGGCATTTCGTTTATCGTCGACAAAATGTTGGAAATTTGAACAAGACATGGGCATCCAAGAGGTTGCGGTGATACGTTTAAAATTGAAAACCGTTCCTGTCCCCGGGATGGTATTTTTCAAAATCAATAGAGGAAAATGCCTTAGAAACTGGTCCTCGTACTTATAAAACAGAACAGATATCAGCAGTCCACTAGTTAATGGTCCTCGTACTGTGCATGTTCTGCGTGGATCATGCTAGTAACATTTGGGATATCATGCAACTGGATGGTCCTAACGCGAGCGAGTCAGTGGAATGCTTTTAGAATAATGGGAGTGATTTAGGTCTGCTGGTGGTCTGCTGCAGCCCCTGACCATTGGATCACCATCGTGATCTTTAACTGGCAGGGGGCTTTGATGCAGTGTTTGGAGCTCCCTCATATCACAGATCTCAAAGCTCACCAATCATGGATCACAATGGTGATCCAACCATCCCTTCTGTATTGGACCGTCTGCTGGTCCGATGAGCTTTCAAGCCTCAACTCTCCCATGTGGGCAATGGGAGGCATAAAAGATGGTGCAGATTAATAAGCCCTTGATCAATAACAGGTCATTTAGGGGGCTCTTAGCCAGCCAAATCATTATGTAGAAATTTTGTTGTGCACGTTAGATTTAGATATAACGCATCATGCTATGTATGGTTTGGAGTTCAGAATGCTAAGGATCTAGATGGTACTCTATTCCTGAAAAATGTAAATTTTCTTTTCTAAATATTTGTATTTATGTAGTTTATAAGCATCGCTGTTCACCAAACTAATGACAGATAAATTAGAATTTGCCCTCCTTATAAAAGAAAGGAAGAGAGGCTTCACACATTGTGATTATCCAACTCTAAATACTTGAAGACGCTGATGCACCACCCAATACTTGAAGCCCAAACATCTGAGCTAAACTGAGGGATGTGATCTGAGCTCTTAGTATCTTATTATAGATCATTAGGCCTCTCAAGCTTGATTAAATCCAGTGATTTTTCTTCAGCCAGCTCATTGATTTTCAGTTGACTTGAAAAAGCTGATAATCTCTTGATTTTGTTTATTTAAACAATAAATAAAAATTTAGATAATTCTGAAACTACGATACCATGTGAACTGTTTCATGCAGCCCAAAACAGTGGTGAGCAACAGGAAGGGACGCTGCATAACTTTCCAGCAAGCTTGTGCCCAAGGAATTCAGCAACATCTTTTCAGTAGTCTAGTGCAAACCAGACATGATCATGAATCAAAATATGATCCCAAATTGGTTCATATACTAAAGCACTGCATCTATGAATTACGATGTATCTCAATGCATTACCAACAGTTGGTGCCGCATTGGGCCTTCAAATAGTTCAATGAGCACCAGACCTACCGGGGCCATCCACCATTTCTGTACCTTAAAGAAATTGAGAACTAAAAAAAGGACAAGCAATCCACAATTCCTGTACCTTGAAGAAATTGAACTAAAAAACGAAGCAATCCACAATTTCTGTACCTTAAAGAAATTGAGAACTAAAAAGACAAAACTTTTGGTGTTCCAGAAAACAATTATGCCATTGCAGAAGCCAAATGCAAGAGAACCATAATCAAATATTTGGTCAAAAAAGATACGGTACCATAAGATCGCTTTATGTAAAGAAAATATTAAAGCTGTAGTGAAAAGAGCACTAATTCTTCCTTAAAAATCTAAACCTTGACCTGAGGAAATGATATCTTCTATATGCTATTAAAGATCCTTTCCAGTCATTGACATTCAATTACCTTTATTCTAGCCAATGGAGTAGACTCATACTGCTCCGCCAACTGATGATACAAAACCACTTCCAGAACATGTATAATCTTCAGGTAACAGGAATAATTGAGATGATGTATCATTCATGTAAGCTGTTGAAGATAAGTGTGATGTCTTGTGGTTCACGCAAGTCAATGGTTGGTGCAATTCCTGGTATCCCCTCGTAAAAAGATTTAACGTCAACTCATTTACCAACATAGTGTTTCAGGAGTCAGGGTCCTGGAAAACTAGAAACAGGCAATGTGATGATTACGGTAGATACACCATTTCTTCTATTAACAAAACAGAATTACCATTGAGAAATTTTAATCCCAATTCACTATCCAACAATTTGGCAACATCTTCGGTTGAAGAAGATAGATGATGTCAAAGGGAATAAGGTTTATATACAGAAGTATATGCTTCCCCATATCCAAAAGTAGTTACTGGTGATCAAGGCTCATTCATCAGGCCCAAAATCATCATCGGATGCACCTTCCAGAAATGAGCCAAGAGACTTGCGCAATATGTTGAAAGATTTGTCATCCTGGATCAGATTGATATAAAGTAGCATCACTGGAAAGTAGATTGTAGGAGAGTGAAATAGATGCTGAACTTTGAAATTACATCACTAGAAAAAAGAATATGAAATCATTTCAATGCATCTATATTTCCAAAACAGACAATCAAATATGTTGAGCAGATTATTTCTGAAAATAACATATTAGATTAAAAATCTACAATTGAATCTTTTCACATTTTTCTGCCTTTACAATTGATGATATCTTTATACACAAGTTTTATATAGAAACCAGATTCTTATATCCAGTATAAATATATAAGTGATTGTTAAACACCTAGGTATAATGTATAAAAAAATTGGTATAACAATGCAGATCATAGGATCAAAATTATGATAAAAACAGCGATGCAATGCACGAAACTTCCACCATTGAATCCTTACTCCCACATGCAGAAAGGCTGTTATCTGTGTTTTGAACCTGTAACCTCTAGGCCGTAATGGAGCAACCTTACTGTTGCACCAAGACTCACCCTCAGGATGAAAATTATAATACATCAATATAATTTTGCAAATAAAAGCAGATAAAACAAATGGAGACCAGGAGAAAATCACAAATGACTGTCTGCTAACTTAAAACATCTCTTATTCATATACCTGCTTCTTCCTTTTCAGAGATTCTTCTGCTCTGGCTATCTTCTCGGCACAAGCCTTCTCAAGGTCCGACAGATTAGTTTTTTCCTTCTTCCCTGAAAACTCCAGAAGAAATCTAAAGCATTGAGCATCTGCTGAGAGTAGTATGGATGGATCCCATGTAACCAGAAAAGAACACGGATACTCACGCTGTTGTTCATAACGGGCATATAGTTTATCCTTCTCATCTTCGTATTTCGAAAACAGTTCTGCAGAATACACCAAACTAGCGCCTAATACTTTGAAATAGAAACAAGAATATGTAACTGAGTTTTACTGAATGATAAGGGAGAGAGAAAAATCTTAACCAACATATCAGATTGGTAGATAATACATTGCTAAAATAATAATAAAAGTAATTACAGGCACCACAATATAATATCCTTAACTTTATTGCTAGATTTCTGTCAAGAAAGGTACTGCCTACAGAAAACAGGACCAGGAGACAAATACCAACTCATTTTGAAGGCAGGAATATCATTTTACTTATATCATTTTGATTCATTACTTGGAGATTGCAAGGATCCCAAAAGATGCATGAAAATTCTAAAGCAGATTAAAGAAATTGAATGTAGATAAGAATGATGTGTCCCATCATAGGACAGACAAATATGTCCCCTGAGAGCTCTGGGCCTTGCACAAGGTACATTTATTAAGCTATCCAATTTTAACTTTAAAAGAATTCTATCACCAAGGTTAATAGGCAATTTTATGCTCGTGTTCCCCCTTTTTTTTTTCTCTCTTTATTTGAGGGAAACGGGGGCGGAGGCCACCATCTACTGAAAGAGAGACAATGCCTCCAAACGAAGGTATGGGAAGCAACAGGATCCAAAGAAAAATTCTGATAATGAAAACAAAGGAGACTGCAAAAGCCAATCCTACTCTGCCAAAAACTTGGGCTTGGGTTTACAGAACACTTTTTCCATGGAACACTTTCTACTCTTTTGCAAGAGATAAAACTTTGAAAAGGATGACATAGTAGTAGTTGTTCATTTGCTAACAGAGAATATTGAAGTTTGCATAGAGATTCCAAAAGTGTTCAATGGAAACTTTCAGAATTCTTTTTTTAAATTTTTGGGAGAAATACAGTGAGAATGCCACCATTCAAATTTGAAACTGGGACCTTTCCCCAGTGCATGTGCTGAGGAAAGGGATGCCAACCAGCAGATCCAAAACCAGTTGGCCAGAGAATAATGTTACACACACTCCAAATATAGTTAATATAATAATCCACTTTGCTATAAATAGATGTTCAAGTGCCTCATCAATTCGACTGCACTGATGGAGTCATTTAGTAGAAGATGACGAGCCATGTATCAGATGCTTTGATTTTATGCTCTGTAGTGCTTTTGATGTTGCCACTTCTCCTAAATGCAGATTACAGCATATTTCGTGGTTGAAATTTTTGGCATAATAGACAGACTATGAATGGTCACATGAGCAACTCATTTGCTGGGATTGTTCCAGACAAAGTGATAAACTGCTGATAGCAAACATAGAAGCTGTGCTTATTTGAACAGAAGAGTTGGTACTTACCTTTCAAATTCTGCATATGTGCGACTTTTTCCCTGCAAAAGTTCTCATAAGCTGCTTGAAACTTGGCATATTCATTTTTCAATGAGCTCTCGCACTGCAGTTCTTGCATGTTAGTAGACCATCACTAAAGCTTAATGGTATAATTACTGAAAATAATCTTCTATTATTTATGTTATAGTTCATCAAACTATTGTTTAGGCACCTCTTTAGAAATCTTTGAAAGAGCCTTCAGAATACCCTGCCTGCCCCATCAAAAGAGCAAATCAGTACAATCAAAATGTGTAATTTGTGCGTTATATTAGCTGTTAAGCAAAGAGTCATTATCAAGTAAACAAGCCTTGCATGAAAAACAGTACTAACATGCCCAAAACAACACGCCACAACATACATCAAGAATCGCATAATCATTGATCTATGGTTTTAGCCAGTCAAAAGACATCATAAAACTAATAATTTTCAAAAGTAACACTAAAGAATGTGTAAAGTGCTTCTTACCTGTCCTTCTCAATTTTCGTCTTTTCATCATTAATGACAGATCGAATCTCCGAAGCTACACTGTTTGAAAAGCAAAATTACCAACATGTAAATGATCAGAAATAGTTATTACTGGCATTCAGAATTAAGCCATAAAATCACTAAATTGCAATTCAGATGCAACCAGTTTCTTTTCCTGTGATCTAGTTTAAAGCTCAAGACAACTATTTCTTTTAAGGCATCACTCAAATCTCTAGCTTTTGGGCACACATAATAGACAAGTAAAGCAAAAGAAAAAGTAAAACAGAATTATCTATTTTGGTTGGCTAGCATAGACTCGGCAGCTTCTTTGTAGTCCAGTAGCTAACATGAACATCCAACCACTTCTGACTTTACCATCAAAAGGAGGTAAAAGATAATATTAAGTCCCACTTCTTGTTTTCCTAGTCCAAGTGTCCAACAAGGTATATACATTTATTGGGTAGCTTGTCTATATTATTACAAGTAATTATTCAGATAATCTAGTATTACAATCTACAACCATCTTTATGTAATTAAACAAAACTGATGGAAACTTCAAACTGAATCCAATGAAGTGAACCAAAATATAATATTATTTTCCTAAATTCAGAAAATTTTATTAATGCCTAGCTATAGCTACCCAATAAGATTCAAATCAAATGAACCAGATAGCTCTGCACTCAGATCCCACGTAGACATTAGAAATAAAAAGGATCACGAATAAATACGTAGCTTCAGAAATAAAACCTGAATATAACACAAATTTTTCATTGAAATACAATGAAAGCCTCCGATCTTATCGAAACAGCAAGGGTTACCTCCCAATCGTTTCCTCATTCTTCTTCTGCCCATCTTTCTGGGCTTTCTCTCTGATCTGCTGCAATGCTGTGAGGATCTCTTTGATATCACTGAAATTATAAATAAACCAAAACGATTTCTACCGCAACCCTCCAAGGATTCAACTCTGTAGTTTAACAAAAAAGAAAAAAAAAAAGAAAAAGCATGAGAAGTACGAGATCGGACCTGGAGAGATCGAGATCTTGGTCGAAATCAACGTCTTGTATCTCAGTATTCTTCTTGGATCTAAGCGATTCGGAGCCCGATCCCCTTCTCTTGCCGCTAACTTTAGCTATCGACATTGGAAATCACCAGGAAAACGAGCTTAAAAACCTTCAGATCTCGGATCGAAGAGCTCGGAAGTATGACTCCGAAGCCCTGAATTATGGTTTCGAAACCCTAATTCTCTGGAGATTCGTCGAAGAAGGCGACCCGAAGCAAGGAGTGGAGGGAACTGAAGCAGGCTGCGGTGGCGCCCAATGTCGAATAAACGAGAAGAGAACAGTTTCGTCCACCTTTTAGAACCCATCGAGGTGCTAAATTACGGAATTACCCCCAGGAGGCGCAGGGAAGTAGTCTGTAAACGTGGGATTGCCGGCGTGGGTTTGTTCATGAAGGGGTATTTTGGTCCTTATGCGAATAATTTTGAAAGCACCCGCCGCTTTTGTCAGCGCTACCGTTACATCATCTCCGGAAGTTGAGTAATCAGGACCGTCCAGTGTGTCAATGATAGCTTGGCAATTTGGCATGTGCAATGCGGATCATTGCTAATATGATGGACAAATTTGATTGAAAAAAAGTTAAATACATATCGTCGCTGTTTTGAAACAAGTTAAAAAGAGACCCAGCAAAAATGGAGCAAACATTTTGATGATGACTCTATAATTGGTGTTACACTGGTAAAATGAAATTTAACACACTTTTTAATGTAATACAAAAGGGTTGCATCAATATAGCTGGCCCTAGAATTATAATTCAACTTTTGAATTACATGATAATGTGCTATGAATTGATTTGTATTGTATAAATTCACGGTATGCTTATATGCCGAATAATTTAGATAACCTAGATCAAGTTTCATTTTGGTTCTTTTAAGCACTTGGGGACTGGTGTTTATCTTGGCCAAGATTTCGGTGCATATACTTTAAGTACATCCATGCACTCCATCATTCAATGATGTCTAAGATCAAATTCAAACCAAATCAGGATTTCAATTAATATGATATGGGCCTATCTTTCAAGCACAATTGCCATGCATGTGTCATATTCCTTTCAACATGTTACTATGACTAGTGTTGATATGTTACATTCCTTAATACTATTTGTCCTCCAGTCCAAAATAAGATTCTCTGTATATTCTTATATCATGATTATATGCACCACGTTTTATTTTACATCATGAATAAAGTGCCATTGCATTTTTCATTCTCTAAACATGTTTTTTCATGTCAAATTGTAAATATAAGATTTTTGACATATATAAATTCATTACTTGCTTTCACATAAGTTTAATTATTTATTGGGGCAGCAGAAGTAAAATCATATTATATTTCATAACACCTTTTTCATTCCTCATTTGCCGATCCTCTTAAGAATCGTCGGTTAATCACCTTGAGATTGTAATGTAAGATAGGAGAAGCCGTTGTTAAGCGAGCTCAAGCAGTAAAAAAACAGCTATAGCGTGTGTCCGCGCGCGTGCGCGTTGTGCCCTCTGAAGAATGTACTCCTCGGTTCATTTGCTGCCCTATCTACAGTAAGCAGAGAAGTTTTTCCATAGATTTGTTTTCACTAAAAACCAGCCAGCCAGAGTAGGAGACCACATCGCACATACATCATACAGATATGGAACTTAAGAACATTTTTTGTGTGGTGGGTTATCTTCCTATCAGCATTGGCCCTGCACTTGGGTTGATGTAACAAGTAACACACTGGGGAGAACTAGTTTGTTTTTCCCGCCAAAAAAATCCAAAGACTCCTGTTGGCAGGGCCGTATTATTCTAAGAGAAATTCTTTGTGCACCGCTTGCGATGATTGACTTATACACGGAGCCCAACAACGATATAAAAAAAAAAAAAATTTATCCGACCCCACACACGAGCTAATCACCGTACATGATACATGGTGCACACGTTCGCACACCTCACGCGGTGCACAAAGAATTTCTCTTCTGGGAAAATGATTTGGACCCTCCAATAATCCACAGGAACGATACTCTGGGCACAGTTGACGCTGGCCATCTTTGTGGATAAGCTGACCATCCTTGCACACGTGGAGCTTAACATCTTCCAATCCACTGAAGATTCTACACATTACAGCAATATTTTGATAGGCAAGCAGTCAGATTGTTTTACCGTCTCAACCAGTAACCGCATAGCTGAGGCATTCGGCACAGCAGCACAAAGCATATCTTCCCTGCTATTCAAAGTGCCAACAAGGCTTGTTCACATTGGATTAGTTTGAACAGATTTGAAATATGAAATAACTTTTTGAATAATATCATCAATATCACCGTACCATTCCCCTTGATGAAAAGCAAACTCCAGCCAACAGCAGCCCTAAACTGACAAATTAATGTAGTCTGGCTGTGGTGACTGGCTTAAGGATCATGAGGGGTTACATGTACGTACATGAAAGCCAAGATGTCACCAACTTGAGACATCATATACCCCAACAGCAATTTCTCTTGCAATTCTATATATCAAAATGAAGAAGGATGAAAAAAAATGCTATCAGGTATCCCAGAAAAAACTTTGATCATGTTGTACATGCTTTCCCTGGCAACTGATAAATTTTATCAATATCTACAATAAACAGATGCCCAGGGAAGAACACTGGCGAATGCTTTCAGATTATCAGAAGTTATGTTATTGCTATACATGCAGCTATATACCAGTCCAAATAGTGAATTACATACATTGGAATGGTGAATATTTTATCACCGCTTACAATAAAAACAACTATTGCATGACTGCTCTTCGTGCTCGAGTCCTCCGGGCCTGGGGGAACAAAAAGTTCATCAACCTATATGAGGGACAGACAATGGAGAAAAAATAATCCATAAAGGTACCAGTCTGCAAGACTTACAATGCATATGCTTTCATCCACTACATCTGATACAGCACTTTTCTTTACGGCAACTGCTGGCACTGGTCTCTTGCTCTTTCCTTTGACAACCCCTGGAAGTACTCAATTTAGGAAGAGGATTAAGTGCCTGTTTGTGAGAGTATGTTCTACATAATAATCCTTCAGTAGGCTGATTTTTTTATTATCAAATTAGCAGTCTAAATAAAACATGTTTCTTTAAAACTTTGACATCATTTTCTCCAAATAGGCAAACAGCGGCCATTACTACTTTTTCCATATCAACTCTTGACCCTCCCAACCTTTTATGCTAACAAAGATATTCTAAATTACATGCATCAGAAAACCAAAATAAATACACCAAACTTAAAAAAGTAATTTCGGATATTCATAGGCTCTCCTCATATTGTAAAAGCAAAGATTCACTGTATTTACCATCCTCGCTACGCATAGGGCACATGATGAGCTAAGGTTGTCTCTGAAAATCGTATTTTCCACCAGTTCGACAAAGACTTTAATTCCAACAGGGGCATGACCCACATAAGCACTATATCTTTTGCCCACAGGCCTCCTTCACAGAAGCACCAGTGAACCTAGGAGTCATCTCATAAAAAATAAAAAACAAAAGAAAACAGAAACAGATGGACAAGCACAGCCTTTCCCCCAAAGGCCTTCCTTGTGGAAGCCCTCGTGACCATAGGAGTCATTGCATAAAAAATGAAGACAAAAGAAGATGGACGGACAAACAGGCAGACAGAAACTATGGCAATATTGAAATGGGTATATTTCTCAAAATACAGTTTTTGACTTAGTAAAGTCTTGTCTCCTAGGCAAACCTCATTCCTGGTCAAATATCACCCTAATCATCAATCTAGTTAAGATGAATAAGCTAACTTTTACCAAAGAAATAAACAAAAATGTGCTTAAAAAAAAGATAGGTCCGCTAAGCTTACATGAAAAATGTACCATTAAGTTGACAGTTGGAAACCTTTTTAGTAAATGAACTAACCGAATTAGCTAAATGGTCCATTACCGGTAGAAGAGGAGGCTGTTTTGTTTGAATTTCCCGTTCTTTCATCCAGAGTAGTTGATCTTTCTTCATTAGTATCATCTTGAATAAAACGAGTCACATCCTCAAGGCTACTGCCAGACAAACCTGACCTATAAACATTTGAAATTAAAATTTAAAAAAAAAAAAAAAAGGATACGGTGAATCAATCAAGTTGCAACAGAAAATAATAAAACTTTATTAAACAGAAACAGTGAAAATGTTGCCTGTAGAAATGGTGCAGGCTTACCAACATCAGATAACATTCTTTTATACATTTCCCAAAGAAACAACTACAGAATGACAAATCAAACTGCCATCCTTGATGGAAATCAAGATCTTAAATCAAGTTAGATGCAAATACTGCAGGAAAGATGACATTAAGTTTCTCCAGTAGGTTGATCCAACTTAGGCTGCTGAATGGAGGCAATTTAATTCGTGCTTTATAATGCATCCATATTGTTATTAGACAGAATGTTATCTTTTTAATCCAACTGCTAGCTGTATTAGCTGGAGGCTACAACTGTAGGGGCATTAACTGAGTATGACACCAAGAAGACTAAGCCCAATTATCTGGAGTTGCATTCATTAAAACCACTCAATATACACAATGTCACATGATGGCAATGTAACGTGACATCTTGATTTCAAATTTTGATGCAGATGCTGAAAGGTTATTGAAGAAAGTACTTGATGGAGGCATAATACATCCACCACCACAAGCATCACATTCAAGATGGGGTTGGCTATAAAGCATGAATTAAATGAAAGCGGCTCTAGGGATTATTAAGAAAGAAATAACATCTCACATTAACCTGAGTTAATGGACCAACAGTTTATGCCAAAAAAAAATCCAAGGCCAGCTGACAGGTGGTGAAGCTACAAAAAGAAGGGGCACTAGCAATGATAAATAAAGATGATGCCCACTGCTATTACCAGTTTGTCCACACAGGGACAACTAATATGTTTATCTGCTTGGATGTGTTAGTCAACTCAAACAATTAGTTAGCAACAATCAAAACCAACCTTTAAACAAAGATAAGTACATAACAAATTGTATTATGTTAAACTAGGAAAAAAACATGTCAAGCATTCCATATGGGATGTAAGACTGCTTGTTCTCCAACAAAATCCTTGGAAAAGGAAACAAGCAAAAGAAAGATACAAAACAATAATCATACAGGAAAAAGAAGGTATATTTGCTCACCAATTTCTAGGCTGAAAGTTGCACATATCCTGCATAATCCAATGGATTCACATTAGCCAACTGCCACAAATAGAAAAATCAAAATGCAGATAATTCCAGGCGGACCTTCTCTATCAAAGTTGCATCATCAATGGCTTCCCACCTCTCATCTTCCAAGTGCGCTAGTTCCACATCCCCGTTATCATAGGTGATCTTGAAACCATAAAACATTATAAACACCAGATCAGCTCATACAGGATTACTTAATAAATGAGACATTTTACTTAAAATTAACTCATACCCTAACATATCAATCCTATCTTAAGAAATAGAATAAATTGTAAATCAAGGAGAAAGTGTAATTCTTTGATGATGTGACTATCTAGTAATTTGGGCAGCAATGCGTTATAAAATCTTAAAGACCATAGCAACTCCATTAGATCTATGCAAGCAATAACAATGTTACTTTAAGTTCCTTCCTCCAAATAATGGTGGACAAAACCCACAAATTTACTCCATAAACATTGAAAAAGCAAGTCTATACACAAGACATGACAAAATAGGTAAATGAATTGCACTTCATTGAGACTGATATACAGGAAGAAGTAAGATCCAGAAATTAATAAAGTTGTACAATTTGTCGCGAAAGAAGCAGGCTCTAGATCTGAGTGAAATTATCTCACAAGTCACAGCCATTTAGATTTCTACAGGCATTCAGAGATGGCTAGACTGGATAATCTAATCCAACAAATTACATGTCCTTCATTTGAGAGAGGCCAAATCAAATATCATGGGGAGAAGAACAAGGAGCCATGAATTCAGCTGCAACACTGAAGCACAGTGAAATTTTGATCAATAAACTTATGGACATTTAAAGAGAAGTTACATAGTCTATTGAGGTCCAAGGGGCCAACCAGCAAAACCTAGTCTCCTATCACTTATGGAACAAAGCCCAACAACAAAGCTCATCCATTAGAAGTCAATCATTACAAATTCAACATTTCAATTTTGGAAATTAAATGCTTTACATGAGTCATAACAGATCTGCCAAGATCAAGATGGCCTAAATCAAGGTTCGCTGTCTTAATACCAATCCTATCCTATTACAGTATCCATACACAATACAGCATGAGGCAGTATGGTGTACCAAGTGTTGATACAGTATGAGACTGCATACTGGTTCAATATGGTAAGCCTGGTACTGTACTGACTAGTACGGCAAACCTTGGCCTATATAATACAGCATTCCTAGCCTTTTTCAGCAGCTCATCAATGCAGGACTTATGGACATACCCAAATGCAGGTCTTTTTGCCCTGTTAATAAATGACTGATGTTTTCTGCACTGTCAGATTATAACATTGCATATAATCTACAAAGATATTGTATATAAAGACGTTTTAAGGCTTGAGAAGGATAAATTTTCACCTGAGCCGATTTTTACCCACATAAAATCCAAGAAAAATGAAAGCAAGGAAATCTAAACTAAATTGGAATACCTTGATGCCTCGACTCTTAGTGCAAATACAGCGGTAAGCAGAATGAGATACAAGTGCTTTCTCCCAGCAAATCGAATAGTTAGAAGCGAAAACATATAGAGAAACCCCAAAAAAATTGTTAGAAATCACTACCTAGCTGTCACTTGCACTACAATCCTACAACTAGATACATATATTTGTTATATTAAAGCCTGAATACTGGTGAATACAGCAATGCACTGTGAAAATGTAGAAAGTACAAATTCTATTCACTCATTACCTTGTAGTTACCGTTTTGAGAATCATATGAATCAACCATTCCAGAATTATAACTGCAGGAATTGATGGTGGTGGCATTAGGAGGTTGATTAAATATGCAAGAATTTCATGTGGATTATCATTTATTTTAGGCTATTTTAGATTCTCACCACATATCAATTGGAGACCAAACTCTGATCCGGTGTCCGACAAGCATTTCCCCTGAACCGCCAATTTCCTTTGCAGAATCATAAAATCAGTACACCAACAACAACATAACTATTGAGCTCTGGACTAATGCAAAGAGCACATGCCATACCATTGAATCCATACAGCATTTTAGATTTGTTTTTGAAGCTTTATTTGGCTCCGTGGAAATTTTTGTATTGGTATTATCCCTCTGCTTTGTCACCAGAGAGTTGCAATCTCTAAGTTCAGCCTCACCGGACAGAATCTGTGAATCTGGAAATGATGGTCTTGTGCTAGCAGAATCACATGAAGACAATTGCTCATTTCCCATGGCAGGATTAGCAAATTCAGGAGATAAATTTGTGTTCTCATAAATAGCAGAATTCTCATGGAGCAACTCTGTTGACATTAAAGAAGTAGCAGAGAGCAAACTCATGTGTTTTGCTTTAGAGCAAACTTTTGGTGGGACTAAATTCTTAAGTCCTTTTCCAGTAGCAGAAACTTTTTCCGTCTCCACATTTAATTTACTTGGTAAAGAATCAAATTTCTTTTCCCGAGGTATATCATTTGAGATGCTCTTCTCAACACCCAAATGCCGAGCATCTTCCTGAGATCTACATTGCTTAAAATCAGAACTAGGATGCTGTAATGCGGCAAAGAAACACCTTGGTTAGAAACCTAGAATCTTTGGTTCATCAATTTAATAAGATATAAAAGAAATACGTAACGGTACTAATATGCTACCTGAGCAATATAAGACTCAACATTATCAAGGATCCTCCTCACAAAACCTTCATCAATAAATTCGTCGATAGGAGAAGAAACCTAAATGGCACATTACAAAAAAAAAAAAAAAAAAAAAACGAAAAAGTAAAAGAAAAGAAGAAAAAAAGTGAGTCATAATACAAACAAAAGTTTAAATATGCTGAACAAAAATCTGTTTACTGCTTACCTCTCTACAACTTTTTCTGTAATATGATGATGGAAGCAAAACTTGACATGCTGTACCTAATGAAACCTTGCAGCGTTGACTTAGTACTTTTACTGTGACCAGACCAATTTTAGAAATGACATGCAATTTCTGTGCCAGGGAATAATTCAAGTTACTTATCAAAATAAAGGACAACATAAAAGTTAAAGGAATTTTTGGAAGAAAGACGAGATGTTACTGAAGTAGTTTGAGCATCAACAGCATCCTCAGCATTCTGAATGGCACGAAAAATGCCCAGCAAATTTGATATGATTTCACAGGCATCATTCTTATTGCCATTGGCAAAGTCTAAATTAACCAACACTTGCAAAATAACAATCAAAGGACTGCCAAGAAAAGAAAAAATAGATAAGAAATTTAAGATCATCAGGATCCAGCACTTAAAATCTCCAACTTGGCATTTTGCAAACTATCCCTCCACAGAACAAAGATATGAGAACAATATCTTACCTGCAAAACTCAGCATAAGCATCTTCATCATGACAATTTTCTGAAGGAAAGCCATGATCATGAGCAAGAATGTGGATTAAGAAAACCACAATATATTCTGGATAGCTTGTCATTGTTCCTCCAGCTGTATCCTTTCCTAAGATTTTCTGATGCTTCCAAAGTTTTCCACCATTGTTCTTTAGAAATTCAGTGAGGTGTTTCAGAGACTACAAGGATTAACGAAAGATGAGACTCGAAGCTCTCAGTGACAAAGTCAACAAAAAAAAAAAAGAATAAATTGGGTTTTATCTAAAAGAAGAAACCTACATCAGTTCGGATATCTCCAACATAGTCCATTGAAGCCAACGCAAAAGCACAAGCATATCTATTTGGGATTGCATGTTCCTTTAAAAGATTATGTATTTTGAACAGGAATGACTTGCGAACTGCAGGTGAAGGATCCTGGAAACCATCAAAGACAAAGAACCTTAAGAAAACAAATGATACAAAAAGAGTAGGAAAAGTGTTTCTCATGGAGTGAAGTTCATCTAGAAGAAAAGAACATTTTCGCAGATAAGTCAGATGGTTGACATGTTCCGCATTCTTATATTAGAAACTAATTAAAAAACACAAATGTGATCAATCCTGTTTATGAAATGACCAAAACTACATATCCATTAACTCATTTACGTTATGAAAGAACCCGTTCTTGAAATCAAAGAAGAGAGCATACATTATGATGTTTGGCTTGTTAGATGCATTAAACTACATTAGGAAAAGAAGAACGGTAACGCGAGTTATTCAAACTCTCTTGAAGGAAAGACACAAGCATAAGAAACAAAGGATAAACCTCATAAATTCTTCTGAAAGATTTAGTGATATAAGAAGTATCACATGAAAACAAGAGACCATGAAAAAAGGATGGAGGAAAAGGCCTAAGTTAACATGAATGGAGGTTGCAAAAAAATGGAAAAAGTTGAAATAACATCAGAGATAGCCCTAAATAGGAATCCTCGGCAAAAAAGGATCCATAAAGCAGAACCCGACAGACACCATAACACTTGATGGTTATGATAATAATTATAGAACAACCTTTGCTGAGGATCATGAATTGCAATGTCGAATGTATACAGAGTTTTAGTGTTTGCTAGCATCAAAATATCCAATCATGTTAAGCCTTGACATCTGTGTAAACACAAAATATTGCTTGAATAGAGAAAACATCTCTCTTCAAATGATTGTGGAAGGAGTCAAATTATAGTGTGTATAATTTCCATAAAAGCTGTAACCTAGTCGAAAAAGCAAGCACTTAACATGAACCTATCTACATGATACACAAGAACTTCATATACACCCATTCATGATGCATTGAAGAGCTGTGGGTTGTCAATTACAAGAGCTTTTTAGGTTATTTTTCAACTTCCATATCTTTTCCCATTTTTGTTTAATTCAGCTTTAGTGGGTCTCAATGAGTGAATAGCTAAGATAAATGTTCACCAAGCCATACTAGATGGTTAAGCCAGGTTCGATGCACTATTGGAAAATGCACAATTGCAGATGGCATCATGCATCTCAGGCTAACCTGCTTACCTCAACCCACTATTCCTACATCAGCCTAGTCAAGGTCAACAGAAAGGGTCGTAAAGAGTCATTTCTTTTCTTGGCCATGCTCAATCCATTGGCATGAAGCTACCTTAATACTGAAAGCCACATAAACCATTAATAAGTTGGTTAAAAATGGGGTAGTGATTGCTGCTAATGGAACAGTTTGTGTTACAGTAATTGCCGCATTATGGAGGCCCGGAGGGTACTTTAGCAAGTAAGAAAGTTTAATTAGCTTCGTTTCTTTAAATAAGGAATTTTGAAGGTTGACAAAAAGAAAAGGTTGATAAAAATCTTCCACCAAAAAAAGGATTATAAAAAGAAAAGGCTTTTTCCACCTTGCTAGTAGGCCCAGTGCCCCCCACTTCTCTCTTCTCTGCCCCTCTTTCTTTCCCTTTTACCATGTTTCTTTCACATTCTTATATGATATCCTGTTTTTCAGTGAACTTGCTCAAATTTGCTTTAAATCTGATATACTGCTATTAATTGGCATTCAAATCCTAAAATTTCTCCTTTTCTTGGCTAAGTTTGCTATCTTTTGATCGATAACACACAACTGAGTCTTTATTTAAGATGTATTGCATGTTAAGTCAGATTATGTTAAGTCACATGAACTAGAGATTTTAATGCTCATTTATCATTTGATTCAAGCTTAAATAAGCTCCTTATTGAGCTAAACCAAGCTCCTTTTTTTTGTAAGCTTGAAGTGTTAAAGCTTGGCCCAAGTTTTAAAAGCATTTGAAAACATTTTTTGAAAGAAGTGGGAAACTATTTGGAGTGCACAAAATGAGAAACATGGGTTGTCTATCATTTCCTGCTTAACCAAAAGTTTTTTTTTTCCCCCGCACAAATGAGCAAAACATAGCATCCAAAACTATATGGTTAGGTTGGCAAGCTCAAATAAGACTATTACTAAGCTAGGACCAGATGTTCATGAGTAACTGGACTTGTTTGCAGTCTTGGATTTGTTTGTCAAATCATCCATACCTTAGCCCTCAAAATTGCTACATGAAAATTGTTTGGTGAAATGTGCAAATCCCATCTTGTTGCAAGCCGAAGAACAGATTTTGCAGCAGCCAATCTCAGTTGAGCCTTGTCATTTTCACTGCACTCAATAGAACATCAATGAGAAAACTGAAGAAGCATAATTCATTTGAGAGATTGTCTCCGAAAAGGTGAAATGGAAATTTATACAAATAGAACTTTAGGTCATATCCTGGAAGCTCCATAAAGTCGATACTCATAAGATTAAGTTTAGATTATGATGCGGACAGGCTGTCAAACATAAAATTGATGAAGGCATGGTACCAGTTTATTATGTTGTTAGAATGAAATAGCCAATCAATGTCAGTTGCCCAGGTATTATTCCGCTGATACTTGTACCATATAGAGAACAATTGAGAACGAACAATATTATAAAGACAAGGCAACTAAAGTAATGGCTCATTCATAAGTTATGGCAAAATAAGATGCCTTTGATAATCAATAAAAGAATATAAGTTAATAGTGAATAAGCCAGACGTTATTTTCTTTTCATTTTTCTTTCGGATGAGATAGATCTGTTAAATGTTACCACATTCTATAAAGAATTTTCTCCAGAAAATAGAGCATGGAAGATAACTTGGCAGCTCAAGAGAATACATTGTATAAACTATTTAGTGGACTTGAGACTTGAATAGTTTTTTAAAAAAATATATTAAAGAAATGAACAAGATAAATGAGATGATTAATTCAAAAATTTCAGTTCAGAACAAAGCATAAACCAATTTAATTTAGTAACAATATGCTACATTACATGGACCTGGGTTCATGTCTCTGGTGTGTGTGTGCACACACTAATTTTTGGATCCACTCAACATCTAAGAATTTATTGTTACAGAGCTGTTCTCACGTGTCATACCAATGTCCATGTTTAAGTGTCTAGTGTGGGTACTTTAGCCTAAATTGAAGGGTCCAAGAACATAAGCCACAAGGAATGTGATTTATTCAATACCAACAGCAGATCTATAAAAATACAAAAATTGTACCAACAACATTAAGATCATAAGTCAACAAGACTAATGGTGTGTAAACCAAGGACTGGCATGGAAACCCTTGCCAGTGCATGCTATACGTCATCCATCGTGCCAAGGCAAGGGCAACACAAGGAACAGGTGATTGTGGAGGTATGGGGTAAATGGGTTGGTGCCAGCCCATATTAGCTTGTATAATATCATGAGGGTCCATCTGAAGTACTCAAACTAGTATCAGCACCGGATGAAAACCCCTCAAAGTCTCACACACCTTTCCTCCGTCCTTTCCTTCATTTTTTGTCATTTGTTAGAGTGGTTTATCTACCAGTCTTTGTAGCATAAACTCAATTTTATACTCATATTTTTAATTATCACTACAAATAATAACTAAATTAGGAAATTATGTTTATTTAGGAAAAAGAAAATTTGTTTACACATTGCATTCAAAACATTGTTATATAAGCTAATAAAATGATGCACACATGTCATATCACCATTAATGACATATATCTTGATCTTTGACATAGGATACTATTTGTTGATTCAAATCTTTTTTCCATTTTTGCTTAATAAAACACTAAGCAGCATAGAAATTTAAATTTTTTTAAATTAAAATAAAAGAAGTACAAGAAAATGTGCATCTTTTTATACCTATAAATGCAAAAAGAAACAGCAAAGCGCCCACAGCTAGTGCCACACAGCACATGGAACTTTAAAACTTGTAATAAATATGATTAATAATCTGACAACACATACATCAATCAGACAGATTGTCAACACACCTTAAGATGATACCACTCATGATGCCATTTCCAAGAATTATGTCTGATAAGATATTTAAGAATCCCTTTATCTGATGTCTCACATGTGTTACTTGATGTGGCAATAAACTCCTGACCAATGCCTTCAGTCCATAAATCTGGAGCAAATTGCACGAGGTCAAACCAAATGCAGTGTAACTATATGGTTAGGTCTAGAATAATGCAAAATATATCACTACTTAAAGAATTAATGTACAACATGTCGAATATTAAGATATCATATCAAAAAAAAAAAAAGAGCAGCTAATGAAGAACAGTAGGAAAGAACTACTAAATTCGTAGACACAAAGAAAATCATCTGGCACATGCAAAGGATTTCCAGGCAACAATAAAATTTGAAAATAACTAGCTTCGCAGAAACTGAGCTAATGAGTGACAAAAGAACTTTAAAAAAAAAAAGGGTTTCCAGTGACACTCCAGTATTTTTTTACCATTAAAACAAATGGTTGGTTGCAACTCAAGAAAGATGTGACAGAGAATGAACAATATAAACAAATGGTCAGCTGCAACTCAAGAAAGTTGTGACAGAGAACAAGCGCTATGATATCACTGCAGATTTAATTTTTTTTTAAAAAAAAAAACTGTCATAAATTTTGAAATGTTTTCATTATGGATCAAAAATGAATTAAGAACACTAAGCTTATTAAAGGTTCTTGACTAAAAAGCAAATAAATATAGAAACAAGAGATTAAACACCATCATGCAACAGGAAACACAAGACAATGATAAATAAATAAGCAAATACAGAGAAATTCAGAAAATTCAAAGGCAAAGTATGGATTACTGATGAATTTTTCAACTTTCAGGACATTATGAACCGCAAATGGCAAATAATTAGACCTTGATCCACTATATATGTCAAGCAATTTTATTGTTTGTTCCCGTACAATTCAAAAAAACTTTTGGTTGACCACAGCAATGCATCTTCTGATGGTGATGTCCCAATGGTAAAAAGTGAACCGTCCACTAAGATCAGCAATAGATTGACACATCTCAAATTGTAAGTCCCATGGTTTTCAAAATAGCCTCAGATGGTCATTTTGGGCTCTAGCAGTCTAGATCAAAAATATGAATTCCTAAAGACTGGCAACTTAAGAAAAAGGTACAATAATACAGGGATGAAAAAAATACATATGAGAAGCACACTGAACTTATATGCACTCCAAAACACCACCAAAAGGCAAGCACAATAATTCTTCAAGATATAGTAAATATGAACAGGGAAGGTCTGTGCACCTCCTTGGCTCTTGAACTCCACTATGACAAGCATGCTCCGCTTTTCCACTTCCAAATTTATCCTTAGCTCCTTTGTTTTCTCAATCTTAAACAATTTAAACATGAAGACTAACAAAAACACTAATTATTTTCTCTAGACTCTAGTCTGTCTCTCTAAATCATGGTTTGATGAGAATTCTAACTAAATGTGTCTAATTGAATCATAAGATTAAAACCCACTATGTAACAAATCTCATGCATTACCCTAATTTAAAGTACCATGTCCATTGCATTGATGGAAAAAAAATCATCAATGGAATCATTTGCCAATTTGTGCATATGATGGTAAATCATGTCATTAGAAGTGTCCATGAAATGCTCTTTCATTACATGCATATGATAGAATTATAGTCATCCATAAGTTAGCCATGTGCATTGCACATGCCAAATGCTAGTAATGAATAAAGGTGACAAAAATTATTTAACAACTTACCTTCAACTTGCACAATGAGCTGCCCACAGAATCACTGTTGTTGGATATCTGCACAGGTGATGAAAGCACTTACACAAGTACCAAATGGTAAAATCTCAAACATTTTTCAAGGATGCAGCTGGTTGAACAAGAATAATGATCCTACTATCGTTCTAAAATAAAATGTTGCCTAAGAATATCATACAGATTGAGACAGCTTACTTTCGAGGAGCAAAGAATGTCATGAACAACGAAATGCATAATTTGTTCTTCATATAGCTCATAAGTTGATGAAGAATATTGTGAAATACAGCCCAAAGACTGCAACAGAGTCGAGAAACTCGAGATATTGTAACCATCATGCAGAGATTTCATGACTTTCTGCATGCAAATAGTAGAATTAAAATAACAGATTTGTATCCCAAGAAGAATTTTAAGTGTTGCTTGCATGCCAATATCAAAAGAAAGTAAATTTCACCAAGGAACCAGGTAAGAAATCAAGAAGCTTTTCAGGCATCAACAATGAAGTAAAATAGACAAAGACCAATTTCCTGCAACCGTAACAACAAATTTTCTATCCTAGCTGTTAAGTCTCAGAGTTTCCACTATCCCCACGAAACTCTATGATGGAGATACTAATCGAACTATCCTAAATTCCACATAAAAAAGGATATTCTGTCATTTTAAATTTCTTGACCAATATGGTGCACATGGTTGACTGCACAAGCACATCAAGAAGTGCATAAAAGCAAGAACTAATGCAATCATGGCTCAACATTTTTTTCTCCACCAGTGTATCGCTGGATGATATTTATTAACTCAGAATCTCTGAGAACACCCACAAGTTGAATAGTATTATTTGGTTGAATTACAAATGTAGTACATGACATGTATATATTTACACATGCTTTTTTATGTCTATAACCATAGATATATGCATGCATATGTATTATTGTATTTGTGTATATATGAGCATATGTATTCATATGCATGGATGCATGCATGTAGAATATATGGCTTATACATAGACATAGTTTAAAGTTCCATTTTGCATGCACGCATCCATGTGTGCGTACATGTACCTATAAATAAATATAACCTCTAGTTACATTTTAATCACAATGTAGAAATTGGAGTTTAGCATAGACCCCTAGAAGTTCATAAGAATAAAAAAGACACATATTGCAAATAAAATCCTCTTACAACTTGGATCAAATATAAAATCAGATGGACAACTGAAAATGAAGGATCTAATGATGTCTACAATGCAAGGAAAAATTGTATGTCTTGTTCCAAAAGACTGTTGTGGTAGGAAGGTGGCTGAGAGGTTTCCTGGTGCCTAGGTCAGAGCACAAAAGTCAAGGCAGACTGAAATCAATATATTCAAAGAGAAATATAAAAATTATAATTCAAAATACAAGACAAAAGATATCAAAATAAGGTGGAGGCAACCAAAAGATCAGTACCAAATTGGTAATATTAATACCAGTCCACAAATCAATCTCATCCTCCATGCACAAACATGATCCAAAACATTAAGAATATTGGCCGTCTGCCTAAGCGACTGCTTAAGAAGCTATATTTGACACATTTGTACATAGGAGTGACATGATTAAACCCTCCACTAATCCCTTTAGATACTTTGAAGAAAAGATGGCACATTCAAACCCAATTAGGTTGGGCGCCACTGCAGTTTCCCGTCTAACCTAAAAATTGTCCTTACCTCCAGAACCACCTTCCCTACTTACATTACGGAGGACTGAACTTCCATTATTTACCTCGACTGCCACCCTCCTCAAACTTATTGGCCGAAACCGCCCCCCCACCCCATCCCTACCTCATTCTATCTCCTTTGACCATTAAAATTTAAACCTATAGTATGCATCGTCCATGATACAAGCTTTCCCCCATATACAGAAACCAATTGAAACCCAGATTTGAGTTATTTCAGGTCAGCAACTAGGTCTGGTAATGGGAAGATGGGAGTTGTTCAACCATCCACCAAACATGGCCTAGGTGATGAACATTAAAGAGAGAGAGAGAGAGAGAGAGAGAGAGGAGAAACCAGAAGGAGCCCAATTGTGGGTTTGGTTGTATCAGATCAGGTGAGAGGGAGAGGGAGGAAGGCAACCAGAAGATCTATTTCATCCATGGTAGAATGGGTTTAGAGAATGGGATGTCTGGGTGGTTGAATTCATGCATGTCATAATAGTTTTTAGTTTTTCCTATATAATTATTTTTTTTTAGCTTTAGCATTTTTATTTCTTAAAATTCCAATAAAACTTGAGTTAGGCATGTCTTTGTAGTATCCAAACCCAATCAAAATATGATTATGTCCAAGTTGAGTAGTTTCCAATCCATCCCGTTTAACCTGAATAAAACCTGACCTTATTGCCAACCCTAGCTGGAAATAAGATGTTGAACTCCAAACCCAATCAAAATACAACTATGATCGAGTTGAGTAGTTTCCAATCCATCCTGTTTAACCCGAATAAAAACTGACTTTACCCAACCTTTTTGCCAACCCTAGCTGGAAATAAGATGTTGAATTATGCCTATAAAACTTGTAAATTTATAGCATGGCAAAAAAGCCAAAATGGTGAGCAACATAGTAAGCCTACAAGATTAGATATTGTAACAGATAACAACTTAGGTGGACATGTGGTTAAAAAAACAGTTAAAAGAACATCAGAGGAAGTGCAGGGATTGCTCCGATACAAAGAGGCAAAGAGGATTATGGGTTTTATAAATACGTGAGGTTAGAAAAGGGAAAGACTTAAGCTATTTGGATGAAACTTATGAGGAATGATTTCAAAATAAATAAATAAATAATAACTTGCAAAGACAATGATGTAGCCATCTGGAGAAACGATAGGCAAAGAGGGATCCATGGAGCTAGCCCAAAATAGTTTAGAAAAGGCAGATGGTCATATATTTAGTTTCTAACTTACCAACACCATTTGTCTTGCGTCTTTGAAAACGTGAAAATGCAACAAACTAAAGGATTTTCTTGCATTGCTCCTATTAAGAATTTACCATATAGAAGGTCACATATTTTGCTTCCAAATGACATGGAAGATGCACCGTAGTTAAAGGTTGTAAATGCCCTTAAGATTCAATTCCTACCTACTTGTTTCTACAACCTTGGAAGAAACATACCTGTAAAATTACTATATTTTTATCCTCACCAATGGTTTAAACCTAGCAAAGGAATGACTCCATTGTTTTCCCTTTGAAAACTCTATATAGATATGCCTTCAGAATTACATTATTATGACCAAAATAAGACCAAAACCTTCATGCCCTTTCCTCTGTAAACTCTATACAGATATGCCTTCGAAATTACATTTTTATAACCCAAATAAGACAAAAACTTTCTTAAGTCTGAGAGCCAGACCAAAATAAATATGGGCATTCAAAACATCTTGTCCAAATTGAAATCAGTTCATCATTAAGTGCAATTATTTACAAAAAAAAATTTAGTATTTCAAAATCAAAACAACCTAATGAATTTTAAACTAAAATTCAAATATATTTGAGGGTTTTTTTGCCACACCCAATGAAGTTGAACCTTATGATTCTTGTCAATGTTATCAATCTAAATGTATAAAATATTCTTGTTAATGTTATAAATCCAAATGTATAGAACATTGATTCAATATGAATAAGGCATAATATCTCTACCCACTCATGTACACCTTCTAAAGCTTTCACACCACATTTCCAGCAAACAGCGTGTCATGCCATGTTGCCTAGACAATCATGTCCACCTCCAAAATTCCATGTTAAATACATGTCTAATCAGATATATGTTTACACAAACACACAATTGGGTACTTATCAAATTCTTTAATTACAGCTTTTGACTTTTAGAGTTTGGTGGAGAGTTAGATTCCTTCAACAATGAGTTCAGCCCTCCAAATTGATGTCAATAGTGGGCCGGTATTCTTTCTAGAGATTGGTCGATGATGCAGTTATTGAAGTAATATTGTGAAATGTACTATATCATCAAGCTATTTTGGAACTTTTGAAGAGAAATTTGTTTAACACGCCCCAAAAATCCTTAACAGATAATCTCTTTTGATGCTATCTTTCATATAATATTAATATATAGTATGGTTAAAATAATTTTTCCCATGTATCACAATATCTAGTGTCAAACACTTGGATATCTCCAAATCATCCCTGATGATGGTGTTAAGTTAAATAAAAAATTTTCTTGAGTCATGGATAAAGTAGAATTTCAGATGAGTGGCTCAACAAGAACATACTATGAACAAGCTACATAAATGAATAAAAACTATATAAGTTGTTTATTAAAGGAAAGGTATAGCAAAGAGTACTATGAAATGAGGTCATTAAAAAAAAGCCACAACATTGAGATATTTTTGAGAGAAAAGGGTGGGAGACACACCTGCATTATAATTATCACGGTCCAAATTCTTGGAGATAGACCATCCAAGACTCAAACCCAGAACCTCCTGTTGCTGGGCAAAGGGGTATAATCATTGAGGCAATTCTCAGTTTGTTGCAAGATTGAGATTTTTAACCTATTATCTCAGCCTATGCTAGAAGACAATGCATGACTCGTCCACTATCTATTAGCACTATGACCTCAACATAGAAACTTCAAAAAATTACATGATTCACAATAACAAGTTTATTATAGTAACTTCGGCATTGTAGAAAGTTTAAAATTAATCGAAATGGCTACACCAGTCTTCAGCTTTCATAATCAACATATGATCCATCAATTCTTGACAAAGTTCTGCGGTTGGTTCTTAATAAGAGATCGACCCTCCATAATATTATTGAATAAGAGCCAATCATGAAACTAAAGAGCCAATTTGCAGGTGAGTCATCTCCCACTTTTATAGAGATATAAAATAAAATGGCATACAATTTCGTCATGTCCCGCATCCAACAGAGATATTTAGTAAACAGAACAGGCTGAGTTAAGAAAACATAAGTATATGATGTTTAGAGTAACTATAGGAGTAATGCTGATAGAAGCCCTATGAAGCAATCTGTTTCTCTTGATCATAGAAGCTTGTTAGCTTAGTGATGATGATCAGGTGAGCATGTGCAATTGTTGCGTAGGGACATCTAAGAAAAACTACCCCAATATCAAGGGACTTCATCATTGTGAAACAGCCATTAACAACCTAGTTTCAAAAGTTTCTTAAATTCAATAATTTCGGGCAACGAAATAAAGTTGGAATAACTCTCTAGACAGTTACTGAGACCCAATATCAGTTGTGAATTGTTTTAAACAGGAAATCCTTTCATCTTCTTTTTCCTGCTTTTAGTGGTAGGAAATGTGATGGATGGAATTCAACCAAATGAGGTAATGGTCATTTGGTTAAGGGTTCAATAGTGGCTTTTTGCACTTAAATATACAATACTAAGTAAATTCATGCTTTTGTCATTCTAATAAATAATTTTATAGACCACCATCATTAAGACCAAAAAAAGGATAAGTTTATTAACACTAACTACAGTCATATTACCACAGTAAGGTGAAACTGAAAAAAACCATAAAGTGCTTCATGATGGTTTAATGAACTATAACCAAAAAACTTCTCCTGACCAATTTTATGTTGATTGTGAGCCAAGACCATAAGCAAAAAGAAATAAATGACCTTTTTGTGTTTGGATTGTCTAATAAGAACAGAAAACAACATAACAATTGCTTTAAAAATTGCTTTAACAATGAATGAAATCATAGCAACTGTAAACCTATCTTTCATATCACTTATCATTTAACCCTATATAAGTATTAAAGAATAGCTTGCCAAACTGCACACTGAACTTGAAAATATGAGAGATAATAATTGTATATGTACGACATAAAGATTTATATGGCAATTAGTAGCAAAGATGCAGTTGGCTTAAAATGGCGAGATACCTCACATAAAGTGGAAAAGATAGAATCAGCAGAAGCATGGAATAGGGAAGCAATTGCAGAAACAGCATATTTGGATTCAACACGAGTTCCTTCAAGACATCTTTTCTCTAAGAATGGGTATATATCACTGCAAAAAAAAAAAAAAGAAAGAAAGAAAGAAAGAAATCAAACAAACTATCAGAATGATGTTATTACCAAATTAGGACAGGAATTTGTCTGATTTAGTATATATATCTAAGAAGAAACATGCAAACAAAAATTTCAGATGGTTGTTCCTAACTTTAAAGTATATATGCTCCACATCAATCTTACTATAATAATTTTCTCAAACGGCATCCATAAGGCAGTATTATTATAGAGCATAAAAGGAGATCATAATTAAAAATAATTGGCAAAAATGAATTGGTCTCCTAATTCATACTCATTGAAAATAGTCGTTAAGAAGAATAAAAGCACGCTAAATTTCATTAGTATTTAAGAAACAACATCAAAAAGATTAGGAATAATAGGCGTGTATCTCTACAAGCAAATAGCATTCACATATAGAAATGGCACATACTTGGGCAGCATCTGATTGCAGGACAACCCTGGAAAGGGTGGGTGTCTTGTTACCCTACAAAACAACCGGATCTTTTGACAAGTTCTTAGGCCAAAGGGATGAGATTCACTTAACTGGCTTCAAGAGATTTCACTGGGAAGGTCAAATAAATTTCACCTATGGGCTCATGTTGGAGTTCTTCTTTCATCTTTTCCCTTTTTTTATAACTTAATCCTCATTTAACCCTTTAGCATTTCCAACTATTGTGCAGTAGTGACAGGAATGACAAACCTCGCATTATCCAGCATGCAAAATGCTGCCTTAGACATCAAAGAATAGCACAAAGTGCAAGGAAATAATGTATGATGAGTCATCACATGCACGTTACATCTAAATAAAGGGAAACATGCATGTTGACATAGTTGATGCACTTTGACAATCATTTTCATCTGTATGCAGACAACACATAGAAGGAGTCACAACATCATGGTACAAAGGACATTCACTCAAACAGCTATTTTTCAGAACGTTGCTTGCATCAAAAAATGAAAATTCTCCAGAGGAACATATTTGCAAGTTTTTGAGCTTATACCCACTTATAAAGGAAAAAAAATGCAGTTGTACCAAAAAAAAAGGGGAAAAAAAAGCAGAACTAATAATGGTGCCTTCTCCAAACCTTCAATTCTCCATAATTCTAGGAGTTTTATTATCACATTCATGGCATTAATATTAACAATTTTCATTAAATTTGAGCATAAATGTGAGTTGGGAAATAGTTAACAGATCATTTGGGATAAATAACGGCACCAACATTTGTGCAGTGCAAATCCTCTAATACCTTTTACCTGAGCTTTAGGAGAACATAACGACCTGCCCTGGCTAAAATCTGAAGAATTTTTTCGCTTGACAAGGTGACCTCCTCCGAGAACAACTTCAGCAAGTATTCTTCTGACCCCCTTAGCAGTGATGGGAATATTGTTATAATAATCTAAATCAGAACAAGTTAAAACATTAAAATATGCAAGATTTGCCATTGAAAATACATACATGAGATACCAGTGTTGTATAAGCATATACCAAAACAATGCACAACATAAAAAACACAAGCCAAAGTTAAGACTATTTGGAAATTGGAATGAAACCTAGATAGCAAACAAGTTCATCATATCTGATGACAAGAGAGAACATTGTAAGTTTCAATCAAAAGATCATAACTGTTAACATCATGCCCCCAGAAAGATAGAACCACATGTTCAGTTGAAAACAAACTATGGACTATATCAATATGTTGCAACAGGAATTACTAGTATATATTGACATTACATGGTCTAAATCTGCAATAGTTAATTCAAACATGTTTTTTGGCTTTTTCATAGTACATTCCTTGTCATCTATCAGGTGCCAAGTTTTTATCTTATCGTGCAAGTTCATTTCGCATAGAAAACTTCACAAGCTTCCCATGCATAACTAATTAACCGTTCAGTTAAATCAGAAACATATCATGCATATATATTGAACTAGGAATACTAAAATCTGAAACAGCTATATTTTCAAATATGTGCATGTGAGACCAACAGAGTAAAAGGAAAGAAAAATCAACTTGGTATAATTATGAGTACTAAAGCAAAGGTCTGATAAAGACAGGCTCAAAATTCTGTACAATGGATAACAGGGGAGTAATCAGCATTTGATGAAGTAATATAAGAAAGGCTTAACTTAATGAGGCCAAGCTAGATCTAGCCATTATATTCACAAAAGGAGTTGACCCATAGGCAAGATTCAAGGTATCACGTAGTGGTGGTCTTAGAAGTTGGAACTTGTGCCAGTGAAGGAGACAAGCAAGTCAACGTTAGATGAATAATGGCTTCTTCATTATCACACCTTAGTTTCAAAAACAGAAATTAATTTTGGTAGCAAATGGTTAATTGACATGATTTTCACAACAATAAACACCAACATAAGCTTTCAGCCCAAGCATTTCACTAAAAGGGATCAAAAGAAACTGATTCATCTGCCTTCACTCCATTTTAAGATAGTGAAGAATACAAGAAACAGGGCATGATAGATAGAGCAAGATGCACCAACAAAATGGCTTTTAAGTAAGCTGCATTCACAATTTAAGATCATGAAAAGTGTTGCAGAGAAAATCATCACAAGCTAATAAACCTAGAATGATCCTGCAAAGGCTCGTCATCGTTGGATAAGCTTCAAATACCAAAGTTGCACATATTTCAAAACAAATGATTAATCAAGCTGAAGGTAAACATCAGTTGCAATAAGTAACTTGATGGAGAGGGCAATCTGTGGTCATGTAAGTACTAAAGGGACCTAATGTCTATCTGACCTGACACAAGAAATGTTGCCTCGCATGAGAAATGATCATTGATCGAAACAACATCACCAGTAATCATCATCCCACTGATAAAGAGCAGAAGATTTAATGATGCCATCATCATTTCATATAGCATTATGGAGAGGGCAGAAGCATGACAGCTCTATAATTTGTAGCCTATAATAACACATGAAAATTGAAAGCCTACCTGAGATGATAGGAGTTGACAGAGAAGACAACCTAAAAGGTTACAGACTACCTTAAAGAAATTGAAGTACACTAAACCCCATCAAAATGAAGGCCGGCCATAAAATATCACCACAGTAATTAAAGTGTGCGACTTCATTTCCTTAAAGCAGAAGAAATCATAAAGCTATATTATGCTTTGTAGCCTTATTAAAGCAAGAAGTAATGATCATCTTCCTCCTGAGTGCAAATATATGCTCATTATTTAGGGGTGAAAATAGATCAGTTAATATCTGTCTGGAATCATTTTCTGCATTGAGCAAACCCATATATGGAAACAAATTATAGCATCCAATAAATATCTGTATTTGTATTTGCATCAGTCAAAGAGAAGTGGATATGGATATGGATACCCAAATATTTAACTCATATCTGAAACCATTTTCAGCCATATTAAGTACCATATAGCCCTCACAGATATCAAAGGCAAAAAAGTGATAACATCAATCAATTTTCAATTTAATTTTCTTACCTAACAGCAGCATTTTTAATTTGGTGGATTGAATCCTTAACAATTGGTCTTTAACCAAGTGTGTAGCATTGCAGAGTTACTAGGACCTGTGACGGCCTGGCCCATTAGACCAGCCCATCACAATGTTAGCCCACGTGCCCACAGCAAAAAAAAGAAAAAGAAAAACGAAAGAAAAAGAGAAGCCCGAAGAAGACTCCCATCGGAGTCTTCTTTCTCAACGACTTCCAAATGGAGTTGAAGTCTCAAAGGCCGCCGAAGACTAGGAAATCCCTAGCCTCCACCTCTATTTAAGAGCTCCCTAACCCACCCTTCAAGCCACCACGAGCACCGGCCCTCTTCTCTCTTCTTTCTCCCTCTTTTCTTCCATTGAAATCGCAAACTACCCTCATTGTGCCCACCTAAAATCGTGGCTGGAGACATTGCTAAAGCCCGAGGTAAGCCCCGGTCCTCTTCCTCTCCTTCTTCCCATGCCTTTGTGCATGGCCACCGGCCATCGATGCCTTTAGCCTTGATGTCGAAGCCCTAGTTGGGACATCGAGCTTCCTACCTTCCTCCCCGTAGGTGATGGCCGTTAGTGATCAGCCAGTGATAGGAGAAATCATGAAAAAAATGACGTCCCTATTTTTTGAGTATTTTTTCTTGTTTCCCACCATCCAGTCCTCATCGCCAATCGTCCACCACTGCCTGCCGTCAGCCGCCACGCCGCTGCCGCCAGTCCTTGAGCCATAAGCCACCAGCCCACTTCCTCCCCTTTGGCCAAAGAAGGGAAGAAGAAAAGAAAAGAGAAGGAAAAAGAAGAAAGAAAAAAAAGAGGAGAGAGAAGTGTCTCACTCTCCTCTCTCTCTCATGTCTTTCCCTACCCTCTTTCTTTCTCTCTCCTAAAAAAAAGAAAAAAACAAAAATAAAAAGACTCATCCTCTCTCTCCACTTTTCTCTCTATTTTCTCTCTCTTTACCCACTTTCTCTCTCTAAGAAGATCTATAAGTCCCGAACGAGTCATGCCTTCCTCTTCTATGAACCTGTGTTGACCCCACCAAGAAGACCCCAAACCACTTTGGTACCCGAATGGTCTATCGGACCGATCATTTGATCAACAATCTCTTTTATTATTTATTTTATTGAATTAATTGAAAAAAATTGATTATGATTTAATATTTTAAATAAAATCACCTGATTCTTCAAACGAAGTCCAAAGATCTAAGCAAACGAGGTAAGTGGATCTTACGTTCCTTATTTATTTTCAAATTTTCATGGTTTCCATGTATATGGCTTCTTGTTAATAAATTCATATTTTCCATAAAATAAGGATCAACATGTATATGAAAATTCATACTTTATTATGAAAATTGATTTCACGAATATTTTTAAGAAAAAGACTTGTTGGATTATACCATTCATGTTTTTCCCAACTACATATGTGTATGTTCTAAAAATATATATAAATATTTTAAAGACTTTCAGATAGCTATGACAGCCTAACTGAAATGGGGTCAATCGACAAATGGCCATGTACCAACGGATATAAAGTTGGTAACGAATACGAATTATGACATCTTATCGATTACGATACAGCCCTGTTACAGTAAAAAGTGACCATAGCATGAATATCTGTGAGTAATGTTTTTAAACATGATATGAACACATAATAAGAATGCTTTATGAATCACCATGCTTACAAAATGTTCATGACTTATGCACGCATGACTGATTCTATAATTTATTTTATTGTGTCCTATGAAAAGCTTTATTTTATATTATCTGTTATTTTCTCAATATTGCATTATCATGGAAAAATTTATGCTTGATTCGATAAGCAAGTGTAGATTTTACTTATTGAGCTGGTATAGCTCATACCTCTTTATTTTTCTTTTTGTTTTACCTAGGAATAAGGGCAAGAACAATAGAGGATCCAAGTTTGGGGGTTTGCATAACAAGCTTAAAAATTTTGTAGCTGAAACTTAGTTATTGGATGATCATGGATTTGTAATTAACCTATTTATAAATTTTGAGACATGGGTTTGATATTTGATTTTGGATTTAGATATTTTGAACCAATCTTGGTTTAATTATTTGATGAATGATGGAATTGAATCTTCTACTACATTTTATTTATGATAGATTTTAGCTGACTATGATTGATAGGCTCCACATTATTGAGGGTAGAACCCCTTGATAGCATGGCCATGCTATGTCCATGTTTAGAGAATAATAAGACCTACTAAAAGTAAGTGGCTGCCATTATCTCTTTCTTGTTTTTTGTACAAGTATTTGTTTGTTTTAGAAGATAATAAAAGAAAGTTGGAGGGCTTTTATAATTAATTCGAGTAAATGAAACATATTAGAATAATACCTTAACTTATACCACCTGATCTTTATCCAAATTTATATCTGTACTGTTAACATCTGATTTGAACCCGTAGCTATTTAAATCAAATATGCATCATACAAATTTAGCATCCAAATTAATCCATATCTATATGCATATTCATTAAACAAATCCAAATTGCAGATATAGATATACTAATTTTCCAATCCACCATTCACTTATCAGCAATATTTATCGATGTAATTCCCTTAAGCAATTAAACAAGACAAATTTAGTGGTTCCCCACCATTAAGCTTTTTCATTGGAAGATTCCAAGCATGGATCTATTAATGGACTTGAAATTTCATATTTACAGTGGATTGCCACCCTATCTGTGAAGTTCCTTTTAGATGATTAAGGTTATTGTTTGGTATTGAGGACTGCAAGAATAAGAATTACAAAGGCAAGGAGTCAACCATTTGAAAACACTACTAGAAGGATGAGATATGAGTTAAGGTTGCAGCATGAAGGGAAAAAAAATGAAACCTTTCACTTAAGCTGGATAGCAATGGTAATTAGAGGGATAAATGGAAGGTGGAAGTATTGAAGTTATGCACTTGATACATCAGGAGCAACCAAAGGCTCACATGAAGCTTGTGAATTGCACTTAAATCATGTGGAACCCAAAGTCTTCATTGCTCCAAAAATCGAATAAACAAGACAGCATAACAAAACTAGGGAATCAGATGAACATGCCCTGAGTAGTGATAGATTAGAAACATACATCACCACAGCCTATTAAATTGCTTCTACAAGTGATTATAGAAAATAAGTACTTACAAGTAGAAGATCAATGGAATGCTGCATATATTTATTGCCACCATTTTTCCTGGATAAAACATACTCCAAAATATAACGAATGTGCTCCGTGTTGAATATTGAATATGAACATTTTGAGGAGAGTGTCTTAAAAAAATCATAACTTGAATTTTTCTCCCCAATCCTCTTAAGAAATGAACCCTGAAAACACGACCAGAATAAAATCAGAGAAAATACAAGTTAAAAAAGGAACATAAAGAAATCAGTAAACAGCAAAAATGTCAGATGAACTCAACCTCAGGAAGGAGATTGACCAAGATGATAAAAATAGAGATGTAAATTACCATAAATTCTAGTTATTTTAAAGTACTTTCTCTCCTGCTACAATGAAGTAGAAACATAAATAAACATAGAGAACAATAGATATGGACCATATGATTTTTCTGATAATATGTGAATGTACATGTTTGTCCTTGAATATAATTACGAATAGTAAACTGATCATTTTCAGGTATATCAGTATGATAAGCGACAGAAGAAAATAGCACTAATGGAGGTTCACATTACCATGAGAATATTAAATCTGGGAAATTTCACTTACCAACATACCAATAGCAAGTCCAATAAAGATGGAATGACTGACCTATCATACCTTGCCAACTGTTCAGATGAGTTCTTCTACCTTTAAAAAGGTATACAACTGATACAAAGGCCCAGATAATGGATATATTCCTAAAGAGTTAGTTAAATTGACGATGAGCAAGACAAGCTGCCAATGAACTAATGCCAAAAATTCTAAAAGAAAATGTTTCACTTCAGTGGTACCCATGACAATCTACCAAAGAGAAATGGCAATAGAAAAGCTCCCTTACAGTCCAACCTGCTGATTGGGTAGACTGACTCCGGACAACTGAATCTGCCATACGTCATCAGATGGATGGTTTTCCATTAAAATTGTGTGATGAGAGGGAAGAGGAGAAGATTTTGGGGAGGAAGCAGGGAAGCCAAGAATATAGAAAATGATAGTAACAATCCATGGCTTACAGAACATTTGGGCAAAGAATAATGCTAAATCTACACAGCCTGTCACATACCTTTTGGCGTGTGGACCCTACTGCCAGTCAATGGAATCTTGGATGAAAATAAAGGTATCTATGCAGCAAACATTGAATGCAACTTTTCAGCTACAGATCCATGTAGATCATGCAGTGAGCTAGAAAAATATCTAAAGCTAACCTAATGCTTACCTGTTAACTGATTATCATTACCTAGATTCAAAAAGTGGGAAGAATGGAGTTAGTAATTTAAAAGTACCTATGAGACATGGTTGTAAATTTTAGCACCTAGTAGTACAAGCAATACAAAGTTCAAATATCCAAAATTATGACAGAGTTGCTAAGTGGTGTGGCAACCAAGGTAGGAGGCACCTAAAATGACACAATGCTGGCCCCAAATATTTGTGACAACCCTTTAAAAGCAATCCACCAAAAGAATTGCTCAATGCTACAGAATGAAATTATGATGCACTTATCCTCAAAATACTGCAAATTCCAAATGTGGTGACAACATACTTCGTTCTTGTCTTGAGAGAGGGTTTTCTGTTCAAGGAAGCACTTGATGATGTAAAGCAGAAAAGAGGCTCATCCAAAAAAAAAAATGGTGATCTTTAAAATCATCAAATTTAACACAAGTCCCATAAGGCCACAACTGCTCAATTCACCTGTCTAAAAACTTCAGATAGTGCCCCAGATGTTGACCCTTGCAATGGTATCCAAATCAAGTCCTTCCAAGATGGGCTGCACATCAACATGTCTTATGTGATTGATCATGTACATCAAGATTAACAGTGAAGTCAAAGCCACTATTCAGAGTGTCATTTTTTGGTGGGCCACTAGGTAACCCATGATTACTTTAAATTTTTATGGGAAGCATGTTGTTAGGTGTGACAAATTCTCAGTTGTGCCTAGGCCATCCCACAGAATAAGCAAATTTAACTGCTCATTGATAGCTGTAAGCATTGAGGCATTTTCACAAAAAAGTATTTTTGGTGGCAGGTTACTTGCCGCCAAGCACCACAGTGCAGTGGCCTTGCACAGATCTTATCTAGGTTTCAACCTCCTCCAACCAAATATTTAGGTGCTAATGCCGGTCCTCAGCCGCACAGTGCATGCCAAGGTATGTACATGGTTTAGCATGACACTGGATACCCGCACCACCATCCTTCCCTTCAAGCATGGTGGAATTTGGAGCGCAAAGAAGGAAAAAACAGAGAAGGCCTTCCACAGCTAATCTCCCCTTATTCTCTAATCTTCTCTCCCTCTTTTTTTCTCCGCTTCTCCATCCCTTCCTCAGTATTCCATTCTTCTACTGATGTGGATTTTGTTAGCTGATTAGACCAGCACAGATCTCATTATTGTCCCAACAATCATTGGGAAACCCTCAAAAACTCCTAAAGGGTCACTCCATAAACCATAGTCTGATTCCCTGCCCACCAAACCCCAATAAAAATCCTAGAAATTTCCTTTGAACTGACCCACATGACTACCTTGTTAGTAAACGAACAATATATTTCTCCTTTGACACCCTAGTAGCCATCTCAAAGCACATATCCTGTACTACATCAACAAGTGATCAGTCAGTTGTTCCTTAATAACCCAAATTTTTTACTTAGAGGTAATAACAACACTGTACATTTTATAGGAACATATTGTATGCAAAGATGGTTTTGGCTCTTACCCAATTGTATCAGTTTGAAAGAAGCTAGTTACATTATTCAACGGTTAATCTGAATGCACTTAATATTTGCTAGGACCAGATCTATGCTTAAATTTTATTTGCTACTGCATGTGAGCATTTCTGATTTAGACATAATATTTTTTCATGTTAACAATGTCATGGTACTTTGGTTACATCATAGAATATTGGCAGAGGAAGCCGACTTCACTTCAAAAAAACTAAAAAAAAAAAAAAAAGGGGCCAAAGCTCAGGTTTCTTTTCGAAACAAGGGCTCTGCCTTGTTCTGATGCCACAGAGGAGAGGGGGCTTCCAAAGCCCTCCCGCCCCGCGGTCATCTTCCTCTATCTCCCTCCCTCTCTCTTTTCCTCTCTCTCCCCCCTCCCTTGCAGGTTCCCTTTTGTCGATGTGCGCCAAAAATGACACAGCACAATACCATACCGCCGGCTAACTGGCATGAGTGCTGGTTCCGGTACTGCAGACCTTGAGAATAATAATACAGTAGTAATAATCTCCTTGATTGTTTCCGTGCCAATATATTTTTGATAATGACTCTATGTCCCTGGATTTTTAAAATTCCGACAAAAAAAAAAAGGCCCAATATCTAACAGTTTTTCGATAATAAGTAGCATTGGAAAAATTATTTAGTGTTTCAATTTTAGTAAAGCATATAGAGCCTCAGTTTGGCAGTTTTAGCAGCTAGACTCCAAGTTTCAAAGTTCTTACCAAAACATCAGGAAAGTTTTTCCAAAAAAAAAGAAAAGAAAGAAAGAAAATGAAACAAAAGAAAAAAAGTCAAGAAAAGGTACTACTGCACATTATTATTTTGTTTCATATAGGACCTGTTTATGAAGTCAATATTGCAAATAAATGAAATTCATAAAGTATGCTATTATATGTATTGATGAACTCCAGTTGTTTAAAAATTTTGGTTTGGCCAAAGATTCCAGTCAAAACTGGTTGAAAGCAACAAAAAATTGATCAAAACAGCAGATGATAGTCCAAACCAAGCTTCAGGTGCCAATTCAAGCTTGGTTTGGCCAAAACTTCAGACTTGATAGTAAGCCTTTTTTTTTTTTTTGGCTCTCTCCTTGAGAAGTCTATATTACTTCCTAACGTGATCATAAGCCTCAAATGAAATATGTAACCAGCAAACTATCTCTAATAACTCTAGTCAAGAAATTAAAAGCCATCTAACATATAATGACTCAAGAAAAAAATAAGGAAAACATTAATTCCAGATTTACTGAAAGAGATCATGTACTTGCCCTGATGGATTGAACAGTTGCAAAAGTAGTTTGTTCATCAACCAATTCAACCAATGCTTTAAAAATATTTTTATCTTTCATTTGGTGCAATTTTTGAAAACACTCCTCAGCTTTAGAAGAGTCTATGAATGAGCTGGACATCTTCATAAAAGATTCTTGGATTCTCTTGTGCATTTCTTCCGAAGCATTCTCCTGCATTATAGATTCAAGTAAATTTTCAGAGGGCAATGCTATAACATAAATGTATGTTAGACACATAGCATCTTCAACTACACCATTATGCAATGAGCTGAAAATAAGAAAAGAAACGCTAAAATGGAGATAATTTTAGTGAACTACAAAGTGACCAGAATATGTCAAAGCTAGATTTTGCTTATTACTTTAACCCTGAAGGATGAATATTCTTAGCTCGTGATTATATTGACAGAAATTAAAGCATAGGTTTACTAATTGTATCCTGCCTCATTTGTAAAGTTGTTCCTTTGGACCTCAGCACATACTTGTGTCAACAATCTTATGATGAAGAATTTGGGACATCAACATTTTCTGATGATCAAACATTAATGTTAGTAAATACTAGAAAGGCTAGCAAATCCATGATCATATAATTTTTTTAAAAAAAAAGATAAAGTTAAAATAGAGAGTCTTAATCTAATAAGAGATCTTTAAATTTCATCTTACGAATAAAATCTACTGAAGAGCTAAACCAAGGTACTACAGATGAGCCACTAGTGCAAACTTCAAGTTCAAAAATGCATGCGCACATGCATGCATGAGAAGAGGGTGGTGGAGTTAGTTGAGATAGTACGCTCAAAATCATGATGGAATATATCTAAATTGCATTTCACACTTTCAACTTGGTCTACAACATCTAAAATGCCTAGAAAACAAATGTTCTTGAATACCTCACAGCTTCTATCAAGTAATCCTAGGATGGTTCAACATGATATAGTGTTCAGCGATAGACATATCCAAACTCTCAAACTTTTTTGCTCTTTTATATATCAAAATCAACGATCTTATTCTCAAGTAATATGGCCTCCAAGGTCTGTAATCTTGATATCAAGTATTGTCCCAGTACAGTACCAAAATAAATTGTACAGACACTCGAGCTGTGTATAGGTTCAGTACCAGTTTATTATTTTTTACCTCCTTTCATTTTTTTGACTTTGAGGCTTATTTTAAGATTATATATCTCTAAGTTAAGATTTTTAAGTGTGTTTAATAATATTTTATTTCATATTGATCCCAAGATATTGCAAGATTGCTTAATGGATACAATTGCAATTATTAAATATAGATGTGCAACTCAGTGTGCAAATGCATATCATTGTACGTCATAATTTTTGTTATATGTATCCTTCTTTCAACCATTACCTTTTCTTGAACTCTCACTATTGACTTTTGTCATCCTCCCCATACTTTTAACTAAATTGTTTTTGCCTTCATTTTATAATTTACATAGGCAACATTGTCTTGATATATAGGTAGACATGACACAAAGGTCTAGTTATTGTCCTGCTCCTAGCGCTATGGTTGCACCTCTCTATATCTCTCTCTAATTGTTGCTGCCCGATTTACAATCAATATCAACTAGAGAGGCATTGGCCTTAACAAACCAGCAAATTCAAGGAGAAGACTTCAACTAGTGGATTCCAAGGTTTATTTCCAATTTTTTCTATAAAATTCCTATTGAAGACAGTATCAAATTTTAGCCTAGTCCTATATTCATAGTTTAATACTAGCATGTTTTCTTATTATTCGGTTATATTTCTAGTATGATTTTATACTGGGTTTAATACCCAAATTAGGGATCATGTCTTAAATATACACTCCAAGTTACAAAAAAATGAATTTTAATTCAGATTAATATAGAACCCTACTTAGGGGAACTACAAAATTTTGGCATGATTTTCCCTCATTACCAATGCTCGGCCTATTTTGGGCATTGAAACAGAAAAAGAGAGAGAGAGAGAGAGAGAGAGAGAGAGAGAAAAGAATAGTGAAGACAAGGGATGGGATTATATTAAATTTGCCTCGGATTTAGACTCAAAATAAAACCGCTCAGTATTTCAAGGGAAAAAAAAAAGAGCCCAAGATGGCCTTCTCCTCTAGTATTGGAACCGGGATGGCTCAACCGCCACAAAAAGCTCCGAAGTGAGCAAAACCAGGCCAAGTCACCTAACCACCACAAACCACTCCGAAGTAAGTAGAATGAACATGATAAATGAAAAATAATTGTCCATTAAAACAAATGAGAAGTTTGCAAGTTGAACAAGTGCAATATCTATATGTGATAGAACTAGAGGCAATATAGTTCTTAATGATTAGCTCCTTTCGATGAAAACTACCAACAGCATAATTATGCTTATGGGCTCATAGTATTGAGCACATGCAATGCACGCAAAGGTAAACACAGATGGTCATAATATCATTTGATGAAACATTGATAATGCACTCCCATTTTTACCTCATGCATTCCTCTTTTATCCTTCCTAAAGCAAGAGTTGAACTAATGGGTACAACGCCTAGCAAACCATGCTGAACATGATTCGAGGCATGCTAAACCAGACCGGTCGGTTACCAGCATAGCGGCTTGAACAAGACAATAACCTCCCCTTGGCTTTCTTGATGCTTCGAAGTTCGAACCCTTGCCTCCCCTCCCACCTCCTCCTCCAGTCTCTCTCTCTAGATGAGTCCCCTCTCTCCCTGTCTTTGGGTTTGCTCGAAGCCCTCGCACCAATTCTAGCCTCTCCCTCATCGGAAAGCCCTCAAAGCCGCTCCAAAGCCTTCCTTCTCTGCGCCCCCCCCCCTATAGCCTTCCTCTGGATCTGAACGTGTCTGACAACATACCAGCCAGGTGAGTCATCCATCTCCCTCCCTCTCTCTCTCTTCCTCCCTCTTTTTTCCCTCTCTCCCTCCCTTTCTTTATTTTAGAACACTATGGCATGGTAGGATATAGGTCCATATCACACCAAACTAGTCACTAGTCGATGCGAACCCAGTACAATCCAGCAGACCTTGAATGGGAGTACACTATTGTTAAAGTAAAAACACATAAAGTGCCTCGAAGAAAAAAAATGCCAGCATTTCAGTATGGAAGAAGCTTGGAGACTATGCATGATGACTCAAGTAATTTGCATTGTAGCATTAGAGATGATCAAAATCAAATCATGTTTCGCATACCATATATAATTACACCCGACTTGCACCAACACAACAAGATACATGCATTCCATTTTCATGCATAACAACAATGCTAAGAATCACCAGACCAAGGATTGAAGTGCTAGTGCCACAAGGCATTATGGACATTGCCTTACCAAGTTGTGCCATGCCAAGAGATATGCTTTTCCATGAGAACAAAAAAGACAAAAATGAAAAAAAGTTAGAAATCCCTTTTTAACCAAAAATTTTTGGAAAAGATTTGATAGATTGCTGCCAACCCATATCAGGTGTTGATACTAGCCCAGCACAATGCTTGCTGGCTAGCACCTGAAACCATCTGCCAGCAAAAACCACTTTTTGCATCTAGACAACATGCAAGTTTTGGTGAGTAGTACACATTTGAAAACTAGCATCGTCATCAGAATAAAAATTCAAAATAAAATAAAATTCTTTCCAGAAATAACAATTTACTCAGTAGAAGCCTACTTTGTCCCTCATTGGACAGTACATCAATTACAATGCATTTACACTTGCTCAGTTGCTCTAATTGATTCATGGATAAAAAAGATTCTTTGATAGAATCTACTTACCTATCATTCACTGTAAAAACAAATCATTAAAATTTTGCAAGCAAAATGGGTTTTTACACGCCGGAATCAAGTAAGAAAAAGAACAAACTTTTTCTCAAATCTTCAAATACTCAACTCTTCAAATAATAAAACAATCCTTGATTCAAGCTATTTGCTGCCTCTGATTGCAATATGCAAGCTCAAATAAATAAATAAATTATTAAGGTTTTTAGGGGGAAGAAAAGTGGAAAGCAACTTTTGTGATTCAAAAACTTAAGAAGAAAAGGTTCAGCTGGTTTAGTTGTGTGTCATGAACTCCTATTTGTACCAACCTAGACCAATGCACCACTAGATGAGCCAAGGTAAAAAATTTCATACATCAGAACTTAGTACATAAATGATAAAACTTCTATTTTGGGAGCATCTATAAGAGCAGCGGATATATAGCAATATGGTGCAACGGGGCACTTTAAATAATATAAATTGGATGGCTCCAAGAAAGAACTAATAGGAGTGATAAAGAATTAAAGAAGCAACAAGAATCACTTTCATTAGTTATTGGCAGTTCGAAGAGACCAAAGAACAGAACTGAACAGAAAACATCATTAAGTCAACAAGAAGTGAATCATAACAGTTCTTGTGCAAAGACATCATTTACATTGTTCTAGATTTCTAGGGATAGACATAAATATTGCATCTCATGGACTAAAATGATTTACAAGTCAGCTTAAAGCATGTTAGATTAGGACTGATCCTAAGATGCCTGAGACAGAGAAATATTTTGGTAGTCGTTGACTCCTTGCGCTAAACACTAACAAAGAACACATCACTAGGTCAGTGAAAAGAGGGCTAGCATAAGCATACGTGAATCTAATAGAGCAAGGCTAAAAATTAGTCGGATACAACAACAATAAAAGAGAAGGACGCATAACTCAATACTAAGATGTGCTTCAAACTCAAAAGCAGAAGCAGGAAAAAAAAAAATGCCACTTTACATTCAACGATAACGTGCATTTTGAGATACAGGGCCAAAGGAGCTAAGGCAATGTGCTTTAGTATGTAAGATGAGAATGATAGTCTGAAACATATACTTCAGAATCAAAGAACAAATGTTAAAATTCTGCCAGACATGAAAAAATACAATAGTGAGGTGTACATGATTAAACATAACAACAGTACAAAAGAACAAAGATACTAATTTAAGTGTTTATACAAGCCATAACATCAAATCAAAAGAGAAAAGAAAGAATAATATGTAAGAATGTGGGTTAGTGTTATCTCAATGTATTCAATCATCTGAATCTTATTCCCATAAAGAGAGTTCACAGTACCTTCTCCTTCTCTCGAAGAGACAAATATTCTTGCAATTCCATCTGCAACCTGATGGCAGTCATGCTTTGTCAAAAATAAAAAGATAAATAATAGTACATTGAGGTTGAACAGCACACAGGTATAAATACCTTCGTTTTTGATATAGAATGGAGTTTAAAGCCTTGATATGAGGCAGCTTGAAGAGTGAGGAAAATGCAATCCAATGTTCTGTCCTCTCCTTTATAGGAAGTGATGATGGGAATAAATCCTCTGAAAATATGACCTCGATGTTTTGCGGCCTGTAACATTGTACATCCCACATTAGCACAATGCAAACCCAGATAGAGGCCAAACTTAGAAACAAGATAGCCGCCGGACCTGAACTCCTTACAATCTCTGTCGAAGCAGAGAAGTAATATTTTACATGGAATTTGTTCATAATTATCATTAAGCATGAGATGCCCCTTGGTGCACTTAGTACAGTAAGCCCGATACAACTCCAATAGCTTTTGCATCACATTCTTTCTAACAGAAACCTGCAGAGGAGTATTTGAACAGGCACCTTAGAAGTTAGTTCCTTGTAAAGAAATGATAACTGAATTATGTGAATGTATAATCACCTTCTTGTCACGAAGTCGTTCTAGAGCTTTCAATACTAGTTCGGATGGAAAACAAGTTAGGTTAGATTTAGCCAGATCACAGACTGCAATAACAGCTTGTGTTCTCACTTTATCATCAAAATCTAATAGCCTTCCCTCAAGTGCGGCTACCAAAGTTTGCAAAACAGATTCAGAAACATTGTAAGACAACGTTTAAAGTAAAAAATCAACAGCCAACTACTCACTTAGAATATCATGTGCTTCACTTCCAGATGTATCAGCCATATAGCATGCTTTAGCACACTCTATAGCTGCAATTCTAATTTCCGCAGATTTGTCAGAAAATCTTTTCAAGAATTCTACAAAAACTGACCGGTATTCCCGACCAAAATGAAGATTCGAGAGGACAAGAAGTTTCCCAATCAAATGAACAGCCTCCAGGCGGACATCCACCTGATCAGTCTGCCAGAAACATAGATTATATTAGGATTTGAGGGAAGAGACAAGAATGAAGGACTTGATTCCAAGATACAATCCACGAATAAGAACAATTTCTGGTTCAATTTTAGTAAGTGGATTACATACTATTAGTTCCTGAGACAAGTTCGGGATGACAGCAATAAGAATCTGGGGAGAACACTGGAATATTTCCAATATAATTTCATGGTAGTATTTATTAAGCTCATATGTCGAAGCATCCCTGTTCAAAATAGATGATGTTAAAAAACACCGAATCAAGGGCTCCAACTTCCCTGCACAATTCTGAATGACAGAAACAGCAAGCCTGAAGGACGTTCCCTGCAAGTAAGCAGTCAGTGTAAGTAAACCACTCATTTAAGCAGTTTTTCCCAGGTATGCAACAAACTACCTTTCCTTTGTGAAAAATAAGGATTTTAAATTTTAAATATCATAACAATTTATGCACTTAAGGAAAAAAAAATCCAAGTCGCGCTTTAACCAATATGAAGTTAATCATACGATGTTAAAAAAATCAGAAGAGCAACAAATTGTAAAAAAACTAAAAAAAAATAGAAAAAGAAACCACGATAGATAAACCCTAAGAAAAATATGTAACATAGATCTGACTACCTCATTGTGTCTTAAAGAAGTTTCATGACTTTGATATGAAAAGTCTGATCACACCATTAAGAAGCTACCATTAAGGGGGCAAACATGCCAAGCCAAGTAGTAAACTGTTCGGAATCAGCTCATCCATACTGTATTCCTGCTTTATTGGGGGGCCTCAAAAGAGTATAAGGACACTACTCTGGTTTGGTCCTGTTTATTCATGAACCAAATTGGGCCTCAATAAAAAAAAAGGGTCATATGAACTATTAAAGAATATGACAATCGTGCTCTTGCTTTCACTTGGTTCAAGCCATACCTCCAAGCTCCAGTTATGCGGATTCATCATTACTTTGGCTATGCTTAGTCCTCAGCCTAGAGTTCTCATGCTGGGCCAGACTAACAATTTATATACATGTGTATTTGTTTCTTCTTCCAGCTTTAATGCAAGTTGCTTAACATAACCAATGCTTGATTATTGGTCAACTCAATTACAAAAAAAAAATAATTGATTCTGATTTCAGCATGTTAACTTTGAGATTTTAGTTTGAGGCCATGTTTAGCGTTGCTTTTATGTTTTCAAAAAGTCGTTCTCAAAAAAATACTTTTATTTAAGTTATCAAATAAAATGTTTGTTTTTATATATTTAGTGCTTGACAGTCATATACTCTACAACTAAATTTACCATATAAGGAAAAAGCTTGCAAGAACAGAAGCTTTTAGCTTCTCTTAAAAGCCAGTTCAGGCTTGTCCTTATTTGAAAAGCACTTCTTTGATGCTGTTTACCAAACATTATGATTTAGAAAGCACTTATTTTAAAAGGTCAGCAAACAACTCCCTCTAAATAGCTCCAAATTCACCCTTACTTTTGGTTTCCCATAATCATTGCATTTTAGATAAATAGTTTGACCAGGACAAACAAAATAAGCTTAAAACAGGGTTTCAGTGTCACATTTGATATCAAATGATTAAAGCAACCAAACATTTCAGCTAAAATTTCTGAGCATGAAAATATTGGATGTTTCAAGTTATGTAACTGAATCCATCCCATTTAAAACTTTCTAATGACCCTCTGGTTCTTGCAACAAATTACCACTGAGAGTGACCCATGGTGATGGGTTAAGACTTCTTAATTTATTAATCTTAGAGATGTAAGCTTGATAATATTGCTGAATGTATACATGTGAAAGAATTTCAATTCCAAGTGATAAACTGGCAGCTACCACCATTTGATACTGAACCATCCCAGGGAAAATCAAGAAACATAATAGACACAAAATAAAAAATTCTAAAAAAAAAAACTAATTGATATATATACAATAATCAGGCTAATTTTCAGGATTAGCTTCAAATACAGCTCTTTCGCATCATTTGGAGATGAATAAAATTATAAAACATCCAATATCAAAGCATACCTTCTTCATGTACCGTTTAGAATTTTCAGATTCATTTAAAGGCTATAGATCTTGATGGGTCACTCACTAATTACACAAGATTAGACTCCGAGGTTTCTCGGCTAGGCCCTCTCTTTCTCAAAGATACTCTGGATGGTAGTTAGGCACCTAGCTACAGACCGCAGACCTAAGTTTGAGAACCCATTGGGGCAGCAACTTTAACTATGATAGATAATATATTGACCCACAAACTTGCTTGCAAGTAGACACAATAAGGTATTTGCTAATCAATATGAAGATTGAGGAATTGACGATCATTGTTGGTGCATCCTTCTCCCTGACAAAGCCATTCAAAGCATGCAAGCAAAGTCATGAACAACTACAAGGTTTGTAGAAGTTAATGGAGATGTATGTCCCTAATATACATTCCCAAAATAAACTGGGTAATTATTAAGCATAAACAATTTGGGTTGTTCGACTTAGCAGTGTCTTATTTAAAATTGAAAAAGAAAATATGCAACCTGTCAGAGATATGACTGGATATAGAGGCATCATTTTCATTCATGTACCTAGAAATGCTAAAGAGATGTTCAATTGGCCTAGTACTAGCAGAGGTACATAAGGCCAGATTGGCTCAAAGGACAGAAATGCTAAAGAGATGTTTATTTAGCATATTAACAGAGGTAGACAAGGCAATATTAACTCAAAGAGCACTTTTCCAAATGTTCCTAATTTCCTATAGTTAGCCTCCTAAGATATTATATTTTTCCAACATAGTTTACATCCTTGCATTAAAGGAGAAGATTGTCGAATTGCCCATCAAGAGAACACAGTAGTTTTTATCATATGAGAGAATTGTCCAAGCTTTTGATACTAGAGAAAAACCAAAAGAATATTAATTTGATCTGACAGATGAGAGACCTTAGAACTACCTGAGGGATTGAGATTGAAAGGTAATAGTTCCTTTTCATCGTAACCTCATGTGAACGATGCTTACCCACATACACAAAACAAAAGCAAAGGGAATTTAAATCATATAGATTTTTTAAGTTCTTAGCACTAGTTTCGTATTTCATAATTCTCACGATTGCCCTCTTCAACTCGGCCACTTACAATGTGTTACTCACAACATATATGAGCACTCCTTAAGCTTTGAATCACAAATAAAATGAAAGAAAATAACAGAAGTTCTTCCCTGGAAAATCAATGTATGGTGTGCTTTCTTCGCACACAACCATATCCAAATTAACACAAATATCTCTTCATTTATATAAAACAGCATATAAAGAGAGATAAGTGTTTATTACATTAGATAAGAAAGAAGAAAACAGACAAATGGTTGATCTAGTTTCAAATATATGTGTGTGTCTTCAAGTATATTCCAGCATCAAGTCCCGACACTTCTCTTTCTGTTGATGTAGGGCTTAGTATCCAGCATCTCCATCACAAAAACCAATTTAACAATTTCTAATTAATTAGTTTGTTATGAAGAAACAGAATATGTCCAAAGAACCTTCTCATGGTAATTCTGCACCACTAGAGATCTTTACCTTTTCTTCCTTTAACAAGTTTTGCAGGATCACATCAAGAAGAGGTTGAGAAACTTTCTCCTCTAGAATAACTGTCATAGTAGACAGCATAGCCTGAAATAAGCTTTGATGGTAACCTTCTCTGAACAACAGAAGATTGCGAATCAGTAAGCCACTGAGAATGAAACATTTAATTGGACAATTAGCAAGAAAACAGATAACAGAGATAAGAGAAACACAGATTTGTATTGAAGAAGAAAGAAACAGTTGGTGCCGATCTTTTAATTAAGAAGAAAAATTCAACCCAGAAAAGTGAGAATTTGAAAGAAGGCAGATGATAGAGCCCTAGAGTTTTTTTTAAGACCTTGATTTAGAAATTGAGGTCATTTTTTGTTTAGATTGATTTTCCATGAAAGTGGAGAAAGACTACTTGATTTATTTTTCTAGAGTTTTTCAAGACCTTGCTTTAGAAATTAAAGTCCACAAGGAGAAAAGTAAATCAAGAATTCTTTCTCCATTTTCATGGAAAATCAATCTAAACAAAAATGACCTCAATTAGAAACCAAACAAAAGTTATTGGGACGATGAATCTTATGATATTGTTACTTTATCTGCTAAAATATGCAGAAAGAAATGGAAGGATTAATGGGGATAATTACGATCCTTCCTAAAATAATGCAGGCCAAGGTTGTTGACATGAATGAGCCTTCTTCAGAAGGCAAGTCTAGCAGCCAGCAGCTATTTGGCACCAAGATAAAGACTAACAACGAACCATAGTTTTTTCTTAGTTTTTCATGTTTACTGAGATAGTTTTTAAGAACATCTAGTTTGCAATGTCCAATCCCTTAACCTATTCTTCTTATGTCCTAAGAAAAGAAACCTAGAAGGCAAAAACATTTTTTAAATTCTAGTCACACTAGAAAAAGATGTTTCCCCCTAGGAATTCAGTAGGGGAACTTTTTGTTTGAAGAGCTAAAATCTGTAGGCCAGCTCCACAATAGCACATAGCTGTCAAGTCCTTGGCACGCAAAAGGCACACTAAACAGACTTGGGTTGACTTTTACAATTCGTTACCAGAACATGTTGCATTTTGAGTTGTAATTCCAGGGAATAAAATGCAAAACCAAGAACTAAAAACTTATTTTAAAGGAAAAATTGAATAGATGATCTAATTCTATATCATGCTATACCAAGAAAAGATCAGTAATTTAGAAACCTTACTTCACAACAGAGAAAAAAACTTTGAACAAATCCAGGACTAAATCATCGCAGCCAATCTCCAGCATTATAACACAGCATTTGAGGGCAGCAACAGTCTCCAATATCTTCAGCCTCCTTGTAAAATATGGACTGGAGGTATCAGCTAGATCCACAAATGTATTAATAATAAGTCTGAAAATATCCTGCAAATTAGGTGCAGCAAGAGAAAATCAGATAAAAGTGTCCATCCAGACAACTGCTGATTCTATTTTTCAGAGCATTGTATCATGGAGACACAAATTTTACATGATAGCAAATCATAGGCCATTCTAGAGGAAGATGTTATACATAACAGCCAAGTGAAGAAAACAATAGAAATTGTTGGCAGCAGGACCATTAGCAGAAGCATTTTTCACCTTAAATATTTCATCACTGAAAGGTGGATCAGGTGCAAGGACCCGGATAATTTCGGTGAGACAAGCTGCAACCAGTAGTCTGACATCTTTATCTTTATGTTGAAGCAAGTTGTTTTGAACTACAGAATTAATTATGGGCTCCAAAGCAGTCTGTAGAGAAGAAGACTGGCTTAACTCTGATAATGCACTTTCAGCTTGCTGCATAAAAAAGATTTAGGACAATGAGGATGTTAGACCTTTCCTGGTGAAACATTACTTCAAAAACTTCATGGAGTAACTTACACATGCACCCATTATCACAAATTATATGGGAAATTATACAAGTAATCATAATTCACAACCCAATCAGCCTTAGCTCAGCTGGATGGAATCCCTCGCCACTTAGGAGGGTTCCGGGGTTCAAATGTTGGTGCTGTCATCCCCGCCTTATTTTTTGAAAGAAGTCCAAATTTATCACTAGAAGAAAATGCAAAGATTATTGCAGAAGGCAAAGGTGTCCTACTAACTAACATGGCTTGATTTGAGTAAGATTTGAAGGAAAATGACAGATACAAAGCAGTAGTAGTAGATAGGTCTCCTACGTTATGCATATATCTGATCTTAAAATTTTTCTTTATCCAGCTTCCTTGTTAGAAACCTACGTTGTCATGCTTCTTGATGTACTCTTGCTCCTCATGTTTGGAGAACTTAACTCCACCAGCCATGTCTCTGTGACCCATTAACCATCACGAAACTCAAGCACTGTCACCCATGCAAATATCAGGAATTCAATAATCTACATGATTTTTGTCATTGCTTCTTGGAAACAAACAAGGCATCAAGAATGCCTTTACTATGCTTCAGTTTCTGGATTCCTTACCACAAGATAAGCTATCTTCCTCATTATTAAGGCAGCAGTAAGCTTGTCTCACAGCAACACCAGCTACCATTCATGATGAGGCATAACACACCTTGCTATAATTTATGTTATTGACCACATTGTTTCAAAACTACTTGCCTTTCTTAGCCAATTCACTTTTACAGTAACATGAGCCAATAACGGATATTGGAGCGGAATCCAGTTACTCTTATCCACTTACATTACAGCTTATCGCTCATACACCTGATGGTTATTCTCTCACTACATTTTCTTTATTCTATCGATAAATCACCACCCAGTTTCCTCACGCCCAGTCCAATTAACGCTATGTTTTCATTCTAAAATAAATCCCATTGAGCGTCTCCATAAAAACGGATAAAGCACTGGAATAAATCCATTTCACTCCACCACAAATCATAAAAGCGATCAAGAAAATGAACATTAATATCACACAAATATCAAAACAAATCAAGAAAAGAGCATCGAACGTAGAAATGGCTAGGGTTTTCAATGAGTCGAGGGTTCGGGAAGTTGATGCGCACCTTAAGGAGCTTTACGAGAGCGTCCTTGTTGAGGCGAGGCTGCGAGAGGCGCTTGCCGACCTCCACGATGGCTCGCTCCAGAGGAACGGCCATGACGATGTCTCTAAGTGGAGCCCTAGAACCCCAGAGGGGCGAGCGATGGCGTGTGAAATTGATCGGACACTCACGATTAGGGTTTTGGGGCCTCTCGCGCTCGGATCTCCGGCGAGGAGAAGCCCCAACCAAGCTTTATGTAGGTGAGTTTTAAGCTGCGTATTGGGAACCGGTTAAGTGGGATCCTTTGGGCGGAGAGAGATTTCCCTGTGATGATAATAAGATGCCACGGAGGATGGATTAGGCTTTTCTAAATGTACGTGGTGGGACAATGGATTCGTAGGAGTTTCGGCTGGCAGCTCCCGCTCCTTACCATGACCCGAGCCACGTGACCAAGCAAACTAGCACGTGAGAGGGGGGAGGCTGGGTGCAACGTGAGAGGAATAAAAATCGAAAATTCTCCATGCGGCAGCATAGAAAATCCAACGTGAAGCTCAACATTTTATTCGATTGATCCATATAATCATAAATTTTTAATATATATTTAATATTTATAATTTTATTTTTTATTTAAAATTTTGAATGATAAAAATATTTTTATTTTTTAAAAAAATTATGACATTCTACATATAAAAAATCATAATTTTTATCCACAAGATATCATAATATAATACAAAATATCATAATTTTTTTTTAAAAAATAGAAGTATTTTTTTCATTTAAATTTTTTAAATAAAAAATAAAGCTGCAAACATTAAATACGTGTTAGAAAGTTGTTGGACAAAAATACCCCTTCCATATTATGATATCCTGGACCATATTATGACATTTTGGACCATATGATGATATCCTGCATATAGAAAATCATAATTTGATATAGGATGTCATAATATGCATAGGATATCATAATTTTCTGAGCCATATTATGACATTCTGCGTATAGAAAGTCATAATATGCCACAGGATGTCATAATTTTTTCTAAAGGATAGAGGTATGTTCGTCATATAAATTTTTTTAACAAAAAAATAAAATTACAGATATTAAATATGTGTTGAAAAATGATGGCTACGTGGATCAATCACATGAAACATTGCACTCCAAGTCAGATTTTCTACACCACCCGCAGTGCACAAAGAATTTCTCCAAAAATCATATGCGAAGGATACTATATGCCATCATTAAGACTGAAATTGGGCCTCATCACTATCGTAAGCATTCAAAAAATAAAGATTAACTCACTACTATATAAACAGCGTGAGTCGACATCATATCTGTATGGATCGTATTTAGTTGCGGTTGAATGATTTTAATTTTAAGTGGAAGATGAATAAAAGCTTGATTAATAAAGAGACTATTAAACGAAAGAGCAAGTAAATAAAAAACTAAATAAAGTTTGGTTTCAAGTATGAAGATGGGTTTTCAGTATCTCAACTACTTTCTTGTTAGACAACTTGTATCCTTCTTAACATATCTTGAATTGGTATCTAATTAATAAAGATATAATCTATCTTAAAGAACATGGCCTGTACCTTTGGATCATGATCCATCCTTTAAAGTTATAGGCTAGTCAAAATTGTTTAGATACAATGATAGAAAAAATTTTACCTAAAATAGTCTATCACAAGAGCACGAACCCTATCTTTAAATCATGGCTCATCCCAAAGATCATAAATTATTCTAGAATAAAATTCTTATTTATGCAAAGTAGAATAAAGACAAAAAAGATATAAAACATGAAAATCAAGTCTTTATTGCATATCAAAAAGATAATACAAAAGATTTAGAAAAGAATGATACTATATAGATAAGTTACAGCGATTTTCTGAGACGTGATGACTAACCGACCACGGGGATGCTTCTCGCTGAATTCTTCATCCTGAAACTCTGAGAACTTCCTTCCAACGGCTTGAAAAAGGGATCAAAGCAGGAGGAGAGGTTTTATAGAGAAGAAGAGAGTTTAGAGTTGATTGATTTAAAAGATGGAAGAGGAAGTAGCCTTGCTGGATTTTTGTGGAAGAAGAAAGGTTGAAGGAAGCATGAGAAGGGAGACTTAGGCGTCTGATTTTTCTAAGACTTTGGATGTGGGATTTCTAGGGTTTTGAGGGGAAGGAGCAAGGGTTTGGATGGCTGGGTTTTTGGAGGAGGAAAAGGTCCTAAGGCCGGTTAGGGTTTTGAAGTGGAAAAGGTTGGTGTGGAGGGGCTTTGAAGTTATGGACGTCGGGACTTGGGACGTGGAAAAGCTTATCTCCCCTCATATAGCCATCCAAGGGGCTTTAAATAGATATGGGGATTAGGGTTAGAAGGGTTATAGCATAAAGATTAAGGACCTTTGGATGTGGAAGCAAAAGATCTTATCCAGTGGATTGATCCTTGATGAATATCCATATTTGCTTCATTGAAAAATTTTCAAGTTTGTTAGAATCTGAATTTTTCTTTAATTCTTCCTTAAATTCTTTCATTTAAGCTCCATGCTAGGCGCCATCAATGTCAACCCTTGGATGCTTGTTTGGTTGGTTCTCCTTCGTTAATTGATTATTTACGTTCACACTTAGATTTATGTAAAAGATGATTTTATAATCTGAACTCTTAATCTTTAAGCTATGTTCACACTTTGGTTTCTTCATGAATACCTTCTATTAAAGCTCTCCTCTAACCGCCATGATTCTGGACCCTTGGATGATGGTGAGCTTAGTTCCTAGCCTTTGATTTCTTCATGAATTCGTGTGAAAGTATTCTAAGGATTGATGGTCTTTAGATCTTCACTATTTTTTTCTCGACCATTGATTTTTTTTTTTGCCTTGGATCTTCATCTTAAGCGCTTAGATCTCCACCATTGGTTATGGCATTTTAATGGAAGCCCTTGGATCTCTTTTATGGCTCTTGGGTGCATTTGGGTTCCAGCTAGATTAGACTAAATTGATGCTAATTGAACCTAATCTTCTAATTTCCTGCAAAATAAGTTGGAAAGCATCAAATTCAAATTAGTACAACTTAATTGAAGATGTTTTGAGTGTTTTTAATGTATAAATTCATATGTTGATCACACCCGTAACTTAGTTTTTGCTCGTTCTCAAGTAAATTAGTACAACTTATTTGATGATGTTTTGAGTGTTTTTAATGTATCAATTCATATGTTGATCACACCCCTAATTTAGCTTTTGCTCGTCCTCAAGTAAAATAGAAAAAGTAGCAGTGAGTACTAACTCGATCTTGAATTAAAAGTTAGGTTAGATATTCATAAAAATAGCTGATCTCCGACCAGACTATCATAGAGGTACTTCATCAAATTATTAATTCGACGTAATTAATGGTTGAGTGTTAGCCATAAAAATTTTTTGAAGATCTTCTTTTACCAACTTCTTATTTTACTCTTTAAATCTTTTAACTAAATGTGAGCTGGGTTTATTATCTTTTTGCAATTTAGTTTCCCTTATTATCTATTTTTTTCTTCTCTCTTTTTTTTCCTATACCTTTCTTGTAGACCCTTATTGCAAGCATTCAGCCAATGATTCCCAAATCAGTTGACTTTAGGATATTAGGTATAAAACACCCATTGAGCTTACTGACTCAAGTTCAAAAAAATATGATTCTTATAATTGGTTTCTTGCATCCCCACCGTTTGATGCGAACCATAATGCTTACTTAGGTGAAGGGACCTGGTTACTCAGTGAAACAATGCTATATATTTTTTTAAATAGATTTAAAAAAAAAATTTGCATACCTCGATCTTTCCATCTAACCCTCATGAAGTAGATTTTTCATTGAGATCGATAAGAAAAGAGCTCTGAAGTCACTCTAAAATTTGATCTGATCTAAATCTTATCATTCATTAGATTTTTTTAATAATTTGCCCCTCATTATCTAGATTATTGATCACTCATTGATTAGGATGCCTAATTAACTTCTAATCGAGATAAAATTTGAGTACGTAAAGCTATTTTTTTCTAATCATACTTAAGGACTTACTTAAATTTAAGTTGGTTATTCTCCCTCCCTCTAACTTAATTTTTATTATCCCTAATAGAAGAAGAGAATAACAAAGTAGAATAAAATAGCGAAAAAATTTGTAAAGAAAGACACCACCTAGATTTGATGTGCTCGTTAATTGTCAGATGAGAGATTTTTTCTTTGTGGGCGTGGAAAAAAAGAGAAGAAAGGGTTCTTCTCTAGATTTCTAGTATAGAGATCATGTGCATAGTTTCAGGAAGAAAAGAAGAGGATCTCCTTATTCTTCTTCATCTTTCTCTATATTCTCCTATTCTTCTTCTTCTTTAAGAGTATCTTGAGAGAAAAGAAGAATTTTTTTTAATTATAAAGATGCGATCTCAGCAAGGAAGCTAGCATTTTTGTGAGATCAAGAAGCTTCTAATCAGATCGAGATCTCTTATAGATATCCATAAAGGTTGGATACTTGTATGGCTTCAACGGATCTTCTGAAGATATCCAAAATCATCACTTCGTAGGTGAAGAATAACTCATGGTGAAAATCCAAATTTGAAGAAAAGAAAAGCGAAACAAATATGTGATTCGATCTCATATTTATTTTCATATTAAAAATCAGATCATTTTATTTCTGCACATGAACTAGATTCTTATGTGCTTTTATATGATGAATGTATGTTATTGATTAAAAGAATTTTAATCAATCATTCTGCTGCATTTTGATTTTGAAAAAATTTTGAAATCTACATGCACAAGCACCTCAGAAATCTCCACACTGGTATCAGAACCACGGGTTTATATGTATGAAATTAATATGCATGATTTGAAAAGAATTTTCAAAATCTGATTTTTAATCCATACATGAGATCCATACCTATTTGATTTAGATCTGAAAAGGATTTTGAGATCTAATTTTGATTCATATATATGATATATGAAAGTATGCTTAGGTCTGAAATTAGTTTGTATGATCTAAATTTTGTTTATATATATGATATGTGATTGCATGTTTAGATCTGAAATTAATTTCTATGATCAGAATTTTATTCATATATGTGATATATGATTGTATGCATAATTTAAAAATTATTTCGAGATCCAAAACTTAATTTTGATGCAAAAAATTTAGATCTAAAGATTTAAATTTAAGATCTAAAATTTGTGCTTGTACATGAGGGATTGGTCATGGATAGATCAAATTAGGTCATGTAATTGGATTATACCTAGAATTTTTGATTTGACTATATTGGATCTAAATTGATTTAGCAATTAATTTAGCAATTAATCAAATCGAGTCAAGTATTGATTAGGATTAAATCAATAGAGCTTAAGATCATATAATTATTGTAGATCGAATCGATTGACATCTATATGTAGAATCAATTAACCTAAGAACTTAATTCGGATCTGTGGGTCGAGCCTGATCCACCTAAGCTAACCTATTTGAACCAATCAACCTATCGATTTTTAAGATAAGTAATTAAGAGGTGATTACTTAATTAGGATCAAAGTTTTGAAAATCGATATCGACAGCCATTCCGATCAGCCAACTGTACGGTCCGGCACGATTTCGTATCGGATCAAATTAGTGCGAACCGACGGAGGGAGGATCAGAGGAGAAAAAGAGAGAAAGAGAGAAAAAGAGAGGAAGAGAAAGAGAGAGAGGGGTCTGTCAGAGAGACCGTCGGAGGGCCTCCGACTTGACGTCGTGGCCGTCGGATGGCATAACGCCGCCTGCGACTCCACAACATGAAACAGGGGTGATCGCCCCTATTTCACGGGCTTTTTTAAAAAAGCCCGATAACAGTGAAGCTGGCAATGGGTTTGCCGGCTTCACTGATCGTCTTTTCTTTTTAAAAATGACCAACGCCTACCGCTTCTGCACCTTCATCCACTTCGCTTCCGCCGCCTGATGGCCACGACGGCCACCCAGAGCTCTCCGATAGCCTCTCCACTATCCTATCCTCCTATTTTCGATGGTCTTCCCCTCTCTCTTTCTCAATCATTGCGGCGGCTTCATCGGGCGAACCAAGCTGCGACGACTTTTGCCACCCTCCGACGAATGCAGAGGGCCACCATCAACTTCCACAGAGGGCCATCGGCCTCTCCCTCTCCTCCTCCTCTCACTCTCCCTCAGTTTCTCTCTCTTTCTTTTCTAGCACCAGTGTGCGCTATTTTCTCCATCGGAACCGCTCCGATTTTTCATTGATCCGATTCGACATGCCTCAAACCATCCAATTTGAGACAATTCTGAGAATCATGATTAGGATCTTTGATCCCATCAAGGAGGAGCCTCCTATCGATCTCCATTTATCTGACAAATTTAGAAGATTAAGACTTGAATATGATTGCTCGATGATTTGGTTTAGCCCATGCCTATTAGATCAATTATTTGATGACTGATTAGATGTGATCTGAATCAAATCTCTCCATAAATATTAAGCCTTCGATCTTCCATCATTGTAGATGTGCGGATGTGCTACCAACATTGATTATTCTTAGCTAGTCACAGTGATTCAGTTGCATTAGAAACACACAACCACTCTATTAGCAAAGAGTTGCTCCATGATAAAGATAGGGTTGGATCCAATATCTATCAAGTGAAGGACTCAATGATGATTTATACCTGCTTATGAAAGATGGATCGAGCTTAACTAAGGAATGTAGTCAATATCTATCAGGTGAGCCTACATGACCTAGAGACCAAATCGCTGAAACATACTTCAAAAAATATCTGGGCAAAGAGCTGTCCACGTATGGATATACGTATTATCAATATCTGTCAAATGAGGTATATGACATCGGTGGGACTATAGCACCCACTAAAAATCTAGTTATCGCGTTAGGATTTTCGTTTCTCCATCTAAGGAGTATGAGAGATCCAAAAAAATAGTGGGAGCTTATTTGTTTCTTAAAGTTCTTACAGTAAATTATAAAATAAATATAAATATCTAATTAAAAATTTTACTCTATGCAGTTTATTATGTCAGCTTCTAACCCTCTATCTCGAATCCTAAATATTGACTGTTTAATCAAAATTCATTGCATACATTGGCTCAGAAACCTAAGAATCATTCTTAGCTTTTGAAAATTAAGTCATATTCTTGATCAAATTTTTTCTATATTATCGGTCCGTCCAATCAATAGTCAACAAGCTATACTTGATAAGTGGATGGACAATAACAATAAAAGTAGGTGTTGCATGTTGGCATCTATATCAAATAAACTCCAACATATGCATGAGGATATGTTCACTGCCAATGACATACTGACTCATTTGCAAGAATTATGAGATGATTAAAGTCGCACAGTGCATAAGATGTGCGATGGACTATCAATCCATGATCATTGTTTGACAATGATCAAAGATATTAAGGAACTTGAGAAGTTCGACATGACCATGCACAAGAAATTGCCAGTGGATTTGATATTGCAATCTCTTCTTGATTTGTATGGATAGTTTATGGTAAACTACTATATGAATAATTATGGTAGCACCTTATCTGATTTGGTCAAAATAATGGTAACTAAGGGATCTTAAAAAAATTAGAGAAATATACCTATAGAGCCTAAAGAAACAAGGGCATGCCTTGGAAAGGTAAGTCGGAATTGTTCAAAACTGATCTTATAATTTTTTCTTCTCCCAGTTGAGTGTTAGACTCTAGTGCCTATTTATGCACTTTAGTACAGGGTCTAAGAGAATGTTGACAATAGGACTAGTGTTGCACTATAATTGAGGGCACCTAACCTTTGCGAATACCATTTGGATTTAGTTCTTAAAGACAGTTTCTATCATTTGCATGATGATACATTTGTGAACATGTTTGAGCAAATAGTGAGTGCCATTGGGTCTTAAAAATTCAAAATTGAGATCAACCTGAAGTATATATGGTACCTTAGACTCAGTCATATAGGAAAAAAAATGATTTATAGACTGAACAAATATGGGTCCTTGAGCTCATTGACTCCTTAGTCATATCTAGTCTATGTATCATCTCTTTAAGAATAAATGGGACAAGGGGATAGGACCATTAAGATACTTACCCTGATACACATTTGATATGTGTAGCCCTTTTGATGTACCAGATAAGGAAGGTTATCTCTACTTCATTATCTTTATCGATGATCAGTCATGATATGGGTATGTATATGAGATACAAATCTGATGTCTTTAAAAAGTTCAAAGAGTTCAAATGTGAAGTAGAGAAGTAAATCAGAAAAATCTTAAAAGTGCTTCGATCAGATCGAGGAGGCAATGCCAAAGTAAAAAATTTTTCGATTGTCTCAAGAAAAATGACATAGTTTCACTATGGATCCCTCCTAGTAAACTTTGGCTCAATGGGGGATTTAAGAGGAGGAATAGGGTTGTATGAGATATGGTTCAGTCTATGATGAACTTCACTGATTTAATTTTTATTTCTTTAGAGACATGCTTTGAATTTACCTGTTGCTAGGATATCCTCTAAATCTGTTTCTATCACACCGTATGAGATATGGCATGGTAAGAAATCGAGTCCTGATCATCTCAAGATTTGGGAGTGTCCAGTCCATGTCAAGCGACACTAGATGGACATATTAGAGAATCTTTAAACCCTACTTGCTCTTATGACCAGACGATCTGGTGATGCACAATCTGAGTACTAGGCTACGAGGATATCTAATCTTACATATCATATATGTAACATGCAAAAATTTAGATCTAATCTAAATCACTTTAGATCTAATCACTACTTTAGATTGCATTTAAATCAGATCGAAAATATCTCATGCTTCACTAAAATTAGATTATTAATCATTTAATTTCAAATTAAAAATTAGATAATAAATCATAAATTTTATTATATCTCATCTAAACATATTTATGATTTAAGTATCTAGATTAGCACATACTAGGACATCCTTTTCACTGTAACCCCTTAAAGCAGGACAACCTTATAACCAGTATGTGTGATCTAAATTAATTATTTTTAGATCTTTATGCATATATGATCATGTCAGAGGCTCTGATACTAGTTGAAAAAAAACTAGCGTAGTTTATGCATAGATTTTAAAAAATTTTCATGCAGTGAAAGCAACTAGATTAAATAATTTAATCTACCATGCACTAGATCTAATCTACAACTACCTAAGCATGAATCTTATGACATAAATCATGCATGCATAATCTGAAAATAATATCTAAAATATTAGATCTAATCTAATATGATAGAAATCGGATCTCTATACCTGAGTGCGGGTCGAAGATCACCGCAGCTGAATACCGAAGGCTTGTATGTTGCTCATCGCCACACACGTATCTGACCTCTATAGGTATCCACATAAAGTATGATCGGATCGATCTCTCTAGAGTGCTAGCTCCTTTCAAAGATCCTTGAAGACTAATGTAAGGAGCAAGAAGAATAGGTGATGGAAGATGAGGGGAGAAACTCCTTTCTCTCTTTACTTTCCTCTCTCCCAAAACCCTAGCGTCATAGCACCAACCCATGCCCTAAAAAGAGACTCTTCTCCTCTCTTTTCTCACACCAAAATCCAGAGGAGGCATCCTATAATTTTTTCATCACATCACAAAACCAGGGGCCCCATAACCACCCTTTAAATAGGTAAGTTGGTTAGGGTTGGAAGAGTCCAAGAAGGATTGGACTCTAGTATGAATTGCCGCCCCACCCTTCAACCGCACACCCCTACATAACCTCATGCCCCACCTAGTTTTTACGGTGAGAAATCAGATTTCTCATGGTGATTTCCTGCTTATTATCGCACAAAAGAAGAGTCCAGTAAGATAGGCGTGTAAGGAAGTAGGATGGGATGAAATCTTATCAGATAAGAAATGTTGTTTGAATCAAATTCAAAACTTCCTTAACTAACCTATCCTAAGGGGCATGGAGAGGAGCTTATCGTGGATAGAGCGTGTGTGAAGGGTGAGGGCGTGAAAAATATTTCATGCAAAGAAGTAGTGGGCGGCTTTCTTATGGGGTGGGGTAATTGGCGCTAGGGAGAGAAAGAGTCCCAGTCAAACTGCGAACTCTCTTGAATGCTTAATTAAATCCTAACCAATTTAGAATTTTGATGCACCCAAGAATAAATAAAATTTTAATCTAATTAAAAATCTAATTAGATCTTAATCTAATTAAAAAATAATTAAACCCAAGTCATGATCAAATCAAGAATTGATCTTCCTTAGCGATTACGTTATCTAATAACCTAATCGGGTTAAACCTAATTGAATCCAATTCAATTAGACTAATCCAAACCTCATCACTCAATCAAATTAAGCTAATCAATAATATAATTACTGATTAATTCTCTTATAATTTACTAATCATTAGCAAATTATTTAGTGAAACTCTTGCACTGGTTTAATCATCAATCACATTGATGATTAGACCTTTCAATAATTCTCAATCATCGATCAACCATCCGATCAGATTGAAATTTTTATTGTGTGTGATCCCATAGATTTGAACTTAAGTCAGTAGTATTGGAATAAATTTTTGTACTAATTGAAGTGACTATTTAGCAATAACATCCGACGTCCGGATATGTCGAATAATTGCAAAGCAATATTCAAGAACCTGGGATGTGGTTACTGAATAATTCATCCCTTTGATCTTAATACTCAAGAAGATCTAGAATTTAAGTTTTAATTCTGGAATAGTCATCCATATTATATTTTAATCTTTTTCAAATACTGTAACTCCTCAGAGGATTATCCTGACGAAGATTTTGCTCAATTGAAACACAGTGATGTATTAACTCCTATAATATGGAGAGGTCAATCCCATCTCGACTCACACACCAACTTCACAAGTACTTGACTGTACCTAATAGCTTTCCATCACTGTATTAGAAATACAGATAGTCTGACATCAAAACACAATGAATTACCTGCAAGTCACCGTAGTGATCTCAGGTTGGAGGGACACTTATATCCATATTCTTCACGAACTACTCTTAACAGTAGAGTACTCTACGATTTGGTCACTGCTCAGTGACGATATAGTTCTACATCTTACATGTATGCCATATCAGTATCTCCACACTCCTTGATTAAGAAGACAACCAACCCATATGGCACACAATGACCTACACTTGATAAATATTATCATTCTTATTAATAATATATCATTTGGTTGCGAACAATATTTAAGAACTATATGATAAATCTTTTTTTATTGATTAAAAGTAGTTCTAAGGACTTCATCATAATATTAGAGTTTAATTAAAGAAGATGCACACCTTATAATAAATTTGTCAAATAATTTTTATCAATTTATAATTCATATACATACAAGGAGCTCAATCATCTACAACTTGAATGATTGACTTTAGGATATATTTTCTAAAACTATCGATCTTAACAGAAAGGAGTAGTCCTATGTGATTTATGAGACTGAATTTAGAAGTTTTTGGCCAAGGCAGTGTGATTAGTGAAAAAGAGTTTCCATGGATATTCACAAGATGAACTCGAGTCAAATAAATTTAACATATGACTGACGATGGGGTTTGACAAATTTTTCATGATCTCTATATGATCGGGACTCATAATAGAGAGACTGTATCACATGTTAACTGTACCTAGAGGTTCATCACTTTTATTCTATTAGATTGTCACTACATACTACTAGATGTTACTAATGGATTGTGGAGCCCATGAGTATTATCTTGATGATCTATGATCCTTGATGGATAGCGTTAGAATGATTCTAATCTATTGAAAAGAGTTTCAATGATATTGTGATAGGGATCACAATATACCTCACTATTGGATAGAATAGAACCTATGAGATTACACATAAAAGAAATTTTTGACTGATCAGATGGTTGTATTACAATTATGAATCACAATAAAATTTTATTATCAGTTTGATTGATGATTAATTCAATATAAAAGTTACAATGTTCAATTTGTTAAAGGTTAGTGAATTTTTGAAGAATTTAATTTGTAATTAGATTGCAATAAGGCTCAATATGATTGAGCTACGGGATTCAAATCAAATTTAATCAAATTTAATTCAATTCAATTTAATTTAGATTTAATTAGATCAAATCCAATTAGATTATAAGATGACCTTATATCTAAGAAATCAATTCTTAGTTCGATGAGATTTAGCCTAACTAATTCAATAATTGGTTAGGGCTTAATTGAATTTCTAATTGGGCTAGAACCTAATTATTGGATTCTGGTGATGCAGTGGAATATAAATTTTAAAAATTTTTATATGTATTCAATAATTAAAAATAAAATTTAATATTTAAATTAGACTATCGAAACACAAAATCCTAGAAATTCCTTGATGATTACAATCAAACAACATTAGTATGTAAAACAAGAAGAGATCAAAAGTCATATACCAACATGAAGATCACGAACTAGTAATCTTGAAATCTTCACAAGACTTCAAAGTAGAAGTCCTCCAATGGTGATCCACATGAGACTGATCAGGGCCCTTTCCAATTCGACATGGTACTGCAGCCTTCTTCACAAGTTTGTTGTCAATCGTTCTTCGCAAGAACAGATTGCACCACAGCTTGTATGTCTTCGAGACCTCCTCTATGATCTCTCTAGAAATCTTTTCTTAAAAGATCTCACTACATAAAAATCAAATCAGATGTTCAACACTTGAACAATCTGATTTTTAGGATAAACATCTCATGCTTTTCTTTTTTCTTCCTCTCTTCTTTTCTACTTTTCTCTCCCTTTTTCCTTGTCTTTATCCCAAATTTTTTCTCTCATTTTCTTCTCATTCTCACACCTATCCTCAGCCTAAAATGGCACACGAAATCAGGTGTAGCACCTCCTATTTATAGGAAAGAAGGGGCGACACCATGGGATGCCAACTCTTGATGTCCCTTAATTCTTACACGATAATAATTAATTTAAGCATGTAAACCAAATGAAAATGGCATGGAATAAGAGGAGTTTTATCTGTAGAAGGACTCCTCCTCTATGTAGAAAAATCATGACATCATCTTATGGCACGTGGGATAATGGATAGGGTGAGAAACTAAGAGTCCAAAATATTAAGGACTCCTCCATATTCATCTAATGCATATATGTGGCATCCCATTTAATTTGATGTTCAAACTCTTTGCCAAAGAAGGACTCTTCCTTCTCTTCTGTGCCCATAATTCTCAAGGATCGTCATATGACATGAGGAAATAAAAGAAACACATGGAATATGGTAAGGATTTTAAGAGGAGTATGAGAGAAGGACTCCTCTTAACGCCTAAATTAAATGGGGTGTGGATTTATTTTCTTGTGCGTGGTTTTGGCATGCAGGAGGTTTAAAAACTAGATAAGGCATCTAACAATTAGATGGTTTAAACTTAATTCTATTAGGTCAAGGCATCAAGCTTGGGTTTAACACAAACACCTTTGCACTGAACCATATTGAGAACTTGAGTTAATTCATGTGCTAGCAATTTAATTAACCCATTAGATTTATAATAAATCCAAATAGATTAGATTAAAATCAAATTTTTATTGTGTGTGATCCATTGAGTTTCAAATCTAATCAGTAGTGGACCCAAACTCTCGATGTAATCATAATCCGATTGGATTAGGTCAACTCAAGAGTTTCAATCAATTAGGACTCTTCCTAATTGATTGTCGAATTAAATTCTTTTAATTTTGATAAGTCCACAAGTCAAGATTGACGTCTAACAATGTATTATGACTATTTGAAAGATTTAAAATTTGATAAAAATATCAAAATTATCCTTCTGTGGCGAGTTATCATGCAATTCAATCCTTCGATCACACAATATTTCGGATAGGTTATGGATTTGAAAATATGTCAAATTTAAATATCTATCCATATGTATCTTGATCTGATGATGATGACTCGATTGATGAATCAGTAAAAATCTTTTTTACTGCTCATCTCTGCTCTGGCCAAAGACTTTCAGAGTCATCATCTTATAAGATCACATAGGATGTTCTCTCCTCCTACAAAGAGTGATCGATTCCTTATTGACCACTCATAATCTTCATGAACACTTCACCATATCTAGAATATCCCACATACATCTTAAAGTGGTGTGCTAAAGAATAAACTAAAGTAAGGATCCATGTACACAAGGTATCATGGTGATCTCAGATCAAAGGATCACATGCACACTCTCAATGGAGAACCTTCTATTGACATGCTATAAGGCTCCATCAGATATTCTTTCTGCAGGTCAGTTCAGTGAACTCATTCTCTAATGAGTACCTACATCCTTATATTAGTATCATCACATAAGTAATTGTGAGATCAACCATCCTCTCCATCGAGCATACATAGGATGTACCAGTCTTACTGGTATCATCAATCTCCGACTCGATGATGCAATGATTGAAAATATTTTAGATCAGAGCTATCAAGATTTTAGGTCTCACTGATATGATCTTATCATAGTCCTAAAATTATTACCTTAATCTATGAGATTTATCATAATCATAAAAATATGATGCAACAAATGATAAAACACAATACCTCATAACTAATGTCACGTAAATGAGTAGAAAGATAACATAGAAAAGTCCCTTCGTATCACCCATACGATTGGCTTGTAGGATACTATTCTTTTACTAATTAGTTATTTGATAATAATCAATTCCTAAGTTAGCTAGGATTGGTCCTAGAATTGGTTAGAGATTAAACCAAGTTTCAAGAAAGTCCTAGTTTGACTAGGACTCATCTCTTCCTTACCACCCGCCTCATCTCCACACCACACTTGGATTAGCGCCCAAAATCCCATGCTCCACACCATCATGCATCCCTAATATTTGTGTGAAGAGTTCACACTGATTTGAGGCCGCTCCCCTTATCTCTCACACGCCAAAAGATTAGGAGTTTGACTCCTATCTAAATCCCTAGTCCACGAGCAAATAGGAGTCCTATTACATGCCTAAAACTTAGGAGTTGGGGCTACCCCATACTCCATCATATAGCCCTACTCCACGCCTATTTAAGAGAACTTTTCATGTGAGAAAGCTGCTGGTCTTTATGTAGAAAATCAGAAGAAAGGTTCCCATCTTGGCATGAGAAAAATAAAGGAAGAATGTCTTCCTTTTGGACTGAAAAAGAGAGGAATTGTTTCTCCTTCTTGGTGTGACAAAAAAAAGGTGAGGAAGAAGGTCTTCCTCATGGGCTGAAAAGAGGAAGAAGGTCTTCCTTCTTGTGTGTTGCTTTTTAGAGAGCAAAGGTTCCTCTTTGGACGCGGGAGAAGGGAAGAGAGAAAGGTTCTCTCATGTATGGAAGAAAAGAGAAGAAAGGATTCTTCTCTAGATCTCTAGCGTAGAGATCATGTACGTAGTTCCAGAAAGAAAAAGAGAGAGTTTTCTTATTCTTCTTCATCTTCCTCTACATCCTCCTATTCTTCTATCTCTTTAAGAGTATCTTGAGAGGAAAGAAGAATTTTCTTTAACCATCAAGATGCGATCTCTACAAGCAAGCTAGTATCCTGGTAAGATCAAGAAGCTTCTGATCAGATTGAGGTCTTGTGTCGATATCTATAGAGATCGAATGCTTATACGGCTTCAATGCATCTTCTGAAGATATTTAAGATCATCACTTCACAGATAAAGAATGACTCACAGTGAAGATCCAGATTTGAAGAAAAAAAAAGTAAAACAAGTATGCGATTCGATCTCATATTTATTTTTTAAATTAAAAATTAGATCATATTATTTTTGCATATGAACCAGATCGTTAGGTACCTTCATATGATGAATGCATGTTATTGATTAAAAGAGTTTAATCTATCATTCTGCTATATTTTAATTTTGAAAAAGTTTTGAAATCTTCATGCACAAGCATCTTAAAAATCCCAACAAGACTATGCCGATTCTCTCACCTACCCAGGAATAAATACTGGATTGAAAAATTTCAATGGTCTTTCACATCCAAATTTAGAAAGATAGCTTACAACCCCATTATTAATAAATTCTATTATTTCATTATTATCTATTTCTAGAAGATGGTTCGTGATCCTACTCTCAGTCCCTTATTTATTAAGAATTTTTTCTATTTATTCTTCTAACATGCTCTTAAATTAGGTTTTTGGATTAGGAGTTAGATCTGATGCACTGTTTACTAGGAACATGTCATTTGATCCTATGTACTCAGGTGTGATCAAAGGTGGCTTCAGTTCTAGGATCAGTGATGATTCTAAAGAGGGAGCTATTGAAACAAATATTACAGGTAAAGTCTCATATTTATTGACCTATGGGAGAGTGATGCTAAAATTGGATGGCTCTAATAATGTGTTTATATTTTCAATATACCCATCTAGGTCAAAATCGTCCACTCTAAAAGGATCCCAATGTGTATGCACTGGATCTTGAGAAATACTTTTAGAGGTAGCTTCCTCTATTATCTCTTCTACTTCATAACAAGTATTGCTTTGAGATCCGTGAGGAGCATGAAATACATTTAATCTCAGCTTTTTATTCTTAAATGAGACATCCATGACTCCAGTCCTACAATTAATACATGCTTTGGTTGTAGCTAGGAAGGATTATCCTAAATTATGGAAATTTATTGTGAATTGCCAAAATGCTCCATATCTAAGATCAGAAAGTCAATCAAAAAGTAGAACTCCTCTATCTTTACTAAGACATCCTCAATCATTTCACGTGATATTTTAATAGATCTATCAGCTAATTACAAAGTTATCGAAGTAGATTTTAACTCACCAAATTCAAAAAAATTATATACTAAACTAGGCAAAAGGTGCACACTAACCCCCAGATCCAATAGAGCTTTCTCAATATGTGGATTCCTTATGACACGAAAAATGATAGGGGCACTTGGATCCTTAAGTTTAGGCAAGGTAGCATGTTAGAAGACTGAACTAGCCTGTTTAGTAAGGCAAACTTTGTTTAGATTTTATGTTCAACATTTTTATTTTTGTGTGCACAAATCTTTCAAAAACTTAGTATAGAGGACCTATTTTATTGCATCTAAAAAGGAGAGATTGATTTGGACTTGTTTGAATAGTTCTAACATTTTATCTAGTTTACCCTTTTTATTGAATGGCGCAGGGGATTCTAATGCAATTGAAAATGGAGCTCTAGGTAATTAAGGTGGTGCTAATGATGTTGGTTCATCTCTTGCCTTAAGGTCCTTCTTATCCTTGGATGGTTCAGATTCAGTCAACTTCTCATTGGTTTTGGTCTTTTTGATTTCACTTGGTTGCTCTATAACCTTACCATTCCTAAGAATCATGATAGATTTGGCTTATTTAGGGATAGTTTCAGGAGCATTAAAATTTTCAGCCCTATATTGACCTCTAAGATTAATCTTGGGTTGACTGAGTAGTTTTCTCTCTTCCCTCCTACCGAAGGCAGTAGCTAATTGACCTATTTGGATCTCTAGCTTCGGTATCGATTGAGTGTGGGAGTGGAGGGTTTGGGTGTTAACTTTCAGTCTCTCTAAGATTTTTAACACCTTCTCCTCAAAGATTGAACTATGGTTACTAGGAGAAGGTTGAGGAACATTTTGGTGCTGAGGATAGGATGGGCTCCAATATTATGACTCTTGAAAATTGGATCTGTAAATAGCCAGGTTAACCACAGGTTGGGGTTTAAATGAAAAACTTAGGTAATCTCTTCAGCCTAGATTATAGGTATTTGAGTAAGGGTTGTGTCCTAGTCTATAATTATTCTAAGTTTATGTTTGGTTCACTTATTCATGTATAAACTCAGAGAATTGGGATGCAACAGGACAATCATAAACAGTATGTGTAGGACTCGAATATATGGAACTAACTTCTATCATAGGTAAAGATTGCTGTATCGATATCCGTATCGATGTCAGATCGATATGGTATGGTACCGATACCTTACCGTACCGACACATGGTACGCTCCGATATTTCAGTTCAGTATCGATATAATTTTTTTAATTTTAAGTTAATATCATGATTATCATCTCAAAATTATATTATATTATATATTTATTTACATATTTAAGTTCAGTTTTTGAGTTCGATACCGGTACAGAAAATTTTGATCCAAATACATATTTATTTACATTATATTACAATTCTATCATCCTAAAATTTTAAAAAAAATACATAAATATATATTAAAATATATCTAAATTTTTAAAATATAAAGCACAAAGAATGACATACTAACCTCAAGATCTGCTCTGCATCTAATATCTCGTCGAGTGTCTGTGACACTCATAGATATTTGGATCACCGACTTATTTTGAAGAAATATTAGTCCATCCCTCTAACCAAGTAGCACTGTAATCCTAAATATTCATCTCATAAGGTATCATCTCTGGATTATAAGATATCACGGATCTCTTACTCAAACTCTGACTCTGAAAGATATCCTCGTGATGATGGTATGGCTGTGAAAGAGCTCATCCAAATATATTGGTAGCAAAATCTGATCCGTAAGATGCTTCGAATTGTATAGGATAATAATCACTAGAAGACGATATCTCAGATGCACCATATCTATGTGGATCATTAGGTGGCTACAGGTAATAGGATCCATAATGCGAGAATGATCCACATACATCCATAGATCCTATCCCATATGCAAGATCATCTGCAGCTGTATCATGTACTAGACGACCTCTAGGAGTCCATCATCTATATGAAATCAACTATCGCGATCTCTATTGACTCTTTTATCATGATCCCTATTTTGTATGGCATATGTAAACTGGGACTCATCAATGAATCGAATACCATCCTTTGACTGTATCTCATAAATAGTGATCTCCTGTCCTTCAGTCCCTCTCTGATCATTAGATCCATAACTATTAGTACCATCATCACTCTTCTTGATCTCCAAATCTAAGCCAAATAGCTTCTACACTCTCGAGAGTGGTGCACATGCAACTATCTTTTTTTTCCTCTCCTTGTGCCCTTTATCACTAAGTTTTCTGTGTTTTGGAGGATGGATGTGTTGTTGTTGACTGGCCTTATCTAAATATTTCTCACTCAAATATCTACGAGGATGTCTTGAACATCGAGTCATATGATGAATAATCTCTCTGTGATCTTTGAGACTGTGGTCAATCAGTTGGAACCTTATGAGGTATATTTCTTTCTGCCCATTGCCTTGGAGTTATCCTGATCTCTCTAACTACCACACCAGCTAGTCATGGAGGGGATCTTGGCTCATCAAGCTCCAGCTCCTGCTGCTGCCCTATAAGCCATCCGATCATCAGATCGTCATCCTCATCATCATAATCATCTAATGTCGGATCTGCATACTTCAGGTACATCTCTTTTTGGATATACTTTAGCCTCAACCTCAAATTATAATGAATATATATAAGATCGTTGAGGTACTTCTGTGTCAGATGGTTTCTCTTTTTGCTGTAGATAATGGTAAAAGCCAACCAATTACACTCACAACCACTAAAGGAGACCGTGTGGAAAGGAATGCAGATTGCTACAGCTTTCAAATTATCTATGAACTATCCAAAATGAATCCATCATTCAACTATAAAAATATTATGTAAAATTATATATCAGATTTTATGATATCTCTAGACATGTAATGTCAAAAAAGTCTTCTCATTATTGGTATGTAATTTACCTAGATTCATCTTCTTTTTGCTTACGACAGCAGATGCGATTCCAAAACTATCCATCCCCTCTCTAAATTATTTTGTCTATGAAAAATATATTTCTTAAGTTAATAAATATGTTATTGATTACAGATTGAATTTAGTTAAATGCTCGCATTAGGTAACCTAACATACCTCTTGCGGGCACATAGATGCAGTTTTCAAATCGAGCACTATCTTATATATCACATTATGGAGAGCAGTGAGAAGCTCACTATCTATATCTATCCTAGGTGTGGTATACTAGAATCTCAGATTCAAATAGTAAGCTACTGATAAATCCATAAATAATTAAATACACATACAAGTACAAAAGCTGAAAAATTTTTAGTGAAAATTTTCATTCATGCTTACCGATTAGATGCAAATCCCTCCCCATCTAGTTATCCCAGCAGCGCTCGATGATGTTGATATATTTTTGGATATATTTTGGATCTATCTCACTGATCTATTTCTTTGTCCTCTCTATCATATGATCTAAAATACCCATCTAAAGGTAACTCTCGCTGTCCATAGCGTGAAGCATCTCATATAATGACTTGATAACCTTCACTATCTTATCAGTCCGTTGTCAAAATGACTGATTAGTCACCAAGTTTTTCACATGATTTTTTTCAATGCCGATCCTCACATATCTGCTCTCTTGCCACTTGGCACCAACAAACATTTGATGTAAGGTAGCTTTCTTTCTTTAAAAGGCTATCAAGTGCTATGTAGTTCGTAGCAAATCTGGTGACATCCGGTCTCAAGATCTCTCCCTTAGTATATGTCCGCATCAATGATAGAATTCATGTATAATTATAAATGAATCTAGTAATAATCTAGGCTGTGTCTACTGTCTACTGCACTCTATGAAGCTTTCCAATATCCATCAATATAAAATCAATACAATATGCAGCATATGGGGTCTAATAAATATGCGATCGTTGCTCCATCAGTAACTCTCCAGCGGCCTTATATTACGATCCATTATTTGTGATGATCTGCACAACATTCTGCTCTCCTATTGAGTCAATCGCCTCCCCCATTAGTTCAAGGATGTATGCACTGTCGTGCATTTTATCTAAAGCATCTATTGACTTGTGAAAAATTATGTTTCTATCATAATATATCAAGAAATTAATGATGCTCCATCTGGGAGGATCGATCCAACCATCACACATCATCGTAAGTCTGTATGCAGACTATTTATTCTTGTAAGAAGCAATCCATCTTTGTAGCTCCTTGTTGTTACTATCAAGAAGCTGACTATAGATGTTCTTAGGTGCTGGAGGATCCACACTTCGACCAGTAGCCTATATAGCTAAAATGATAGATATTGATAGTAAGTATTGTCTACTGTATGTGCTAGAATATAGCTGAAATAAAATTATGATCTAATAGCTTGCCACATATCCTTTTTCTTATCCTTCTTCTTATCCTTTTTCAATATGCTGTCAATCCTCTGCTACTTTGAATCCTTACTAGAAAAAGCATGTATATCGAAATTATGAATGATGGCTCCTGTCGGCATGTCTCTAGAAGATCTCCTCCAACTTTCAAAAGACCCAACATAGACAAAATACCATGCCTGCCTCTACTGTCGATCTCTCTGATTGAGGTGGTCCTTCTGAACTCTGACTTTTTTTAGGGGTCATAGAGTCGACCCTGATTCATAGCATGATGGTCTAATTACTCCCTATATTTGGCTATCTTCTCCAGTCGGTACTGATCATCCAGACTCGTCTGAATAACAATCTCAATCTGTGCCTCCTCATCATTCAGAGTGAAAGCCTCCTCTGACTCTCTAGAATGATAGGAAGATGGCTCTGTGGCTCGATGGTCCACCTCTATCCTTTGCTATTTTGCTTTTTTTTTTTATGCTTTAAAATTAGTAAAGCATTTCTTCATCAACTGACATACCTTCTATTGATATTTTCGATATATGGATACATTACTGTAACCACTAGCCAAATGCTGCTTCAATCTAACCACCCCTCCTCCCTTGAACTCTGTGTTACACCATTTGTATCTTCAATGATGGTGAGTCGAGAGTATCTCACCATGCTCTTGGCCAATATCATGCTCTATATCTTTTTTCTTATTCATCTCTACAAGATTAACAAAGCACAATAATTTAATAATATGATTTTACAGTTATTTTTCAAAATTTATTTTTTAAATTTTTTTTAAAAATATATTAATTTTTTAAAAATAATTAACAAAAATTAATGATTTTTATATCAATATGTAGATCATTTAAAGATCTACAATATATAATGAAATCATATCCAAATCATAAATTTTGGCATGATTTCTTCTTAATTTTGTATTTGTTGTCATTTTTCGATCAAACAATTAAAAAAAATTAAGTGAGAGAATGATAGATTATCTTACTATCCGTCAATCTTTGTCATCTTCTCAATATGTTTGTGATAAATTTCTCGCATCCACGGGCTCTAAAAATTTTTTTTCCTCTCGTTTGTTTTCGCAAAGAATTGAGCCTCAGGTTCAAAAGTCAGAGGTCTCAGAAGGCAGGAAGGGGAAGCTAAAGCTTCCCTCTCGATATGATGGCCCACCCCCCCACATGGCACTATCGGTACATCTTGAAATCGAGTCGTACTGACCTGACCCACCCGATTTGGGCAGTTCTTACAGCATACTAGACCGAACCGATCGGTTTGATCCAGGACCCCACTGATCGGTTCAGTCCGGGACCCCATGTTTTCTGAAAAAAGGTCCGAACCAGATTGGCTAGCTGCCAGTTCGGCTTAGTTCGCCCCATACGATCGATTTGGGCCGGTATGGCAAACCCTGATCATAGATGCGATTGGGGTGCTGGTGGATATCATTTGCAGTAATCTATCCAATTTTTGAGATAATCCATTCACTCTACTATAGATGTCTATTGAACTATTAATTTCATAAATTTCACCCTGTTTAGGTCCGGACATGAGAGGGTCTCTCCTGACAGTAGATATATGGTGCAGTAAATTTTTACTCAATGTTTTAAAAAGCTGTTAGGTTTCATGCTCGTTTTTCAACATAAAGGTTCCACCACAGGATGCATCAATTATTTATTGGCGCTTCTTTGACAGGCCATCATAGAAGTACTGGATCAATTTTCATTTGGGTACAGCATGGTGAAGACACATCCTAATTAATTCTTTTAACCTCTCTCAGGTCTCATGAAACATCTTTCCATCCAATTGAAAAAAATTAGTTATTGCTTTTCTTATTTGATTAGTTTTTCTTATTGAAAAGTATTTTTGAAGGAATTCCATTTGAAGTTGATCCCAAGTTGAAATTATTACTGTATCTAAGGAGTTCAGCTAATATTTGGCTTTGTCTTTCAATGAAAAAGAGAATAATTTCAACCTGAGAGCATCGTCGGAGAAATTTTGGATTTTAACTGTAGAGCTGATTTCTAAAAATTCATTAAGGTATTTGTATGGATCCTTATTTGCAAGTCCATAAAATGATTAGAGCATTTGGATGACACTAGACTTGATTTCATATTGAATTGCCTCGACTGGAGGCATTTGAATGCAAGGAGAGTAGGTATATGTGGAAGGAGTAAAGTACTCCTTCAACTGTCTAGGTAGATCATTTTTTTGATTTCAATCCATATTTCTAGGTTTGTTGGTTTTAAAGATTTTTTCAATTTCAGGATCTAAGGGTTGAATCTCGCATCGTAATGAACGGTGCCCAAGCATAAACCCTACAATTATACCTTAAAGCAAACATAGAAAATTTCAATTTTTATAGATTTTTTTTGGATAAAAAAAAGGATGAAAGAAATTCTAAAGATAAGAATCTACAAAATCCTAAATCTAAGAAATAGATGAGAGAAGTTTTATTAGATTTAATGTTTGTGAGTTAGCAATCAAGTTATATAATCAATCCTAGCTAAGGGTTGTCGTAGATCTAGATAGCTCCTAACTATTTCAAGATCATTTTTTGAGCATTCCAAGTAAAGGACTGGCCACTCAACTGACTAGGTAAGTGTAGGATTGGTGGGGGTTCTCTCTGTTGCTTTTTTTACACACCAATTAAAATTGACAGATAAGTGAATGAAACTAATTAAATAATCATTTTTCTTCAAGATCATATTTTTGAACTACTTTTTTAGACACCAATCAAAATGATAAATCCTAATCCGATCTAACTCTTAGGATTTTTTATCCTATTGAGCTCGACAGTCCTTAGGGGTCAACAAATAATTAATTTTAAGTTAAGATTTAGGTCAATGCACTATGAAAGTTGTGATTTTTGGATCAAGGAAGGGTGATGAAATCTCTAGCTTTTCTTGGTTAGTGGGTTATGCCCTTAACATGTTTTATGAAGATGCTATATAGAAGATCAAGATGTCCAAGTTAGTTGACACACAATCAAAATTAAATTAGTTGGCTTCACTTGTTAGGTTTTGTAGTTAGGTCTCAAATCCCTTAAATAGCTTATGAGTTGTCAGTGTACGACTTTTTTTTTTTTTTAAATAAATTTAAAGTAATTAAAATACAATCTCTAATAGTGGCACTAAAATTTGATCACTGTCGTAGACGTTCAAAAAATAAAGATTTAACTCACTATCATGTAGATAGCGTGAGTCGAGATTATTTTCGCAAAGATCGTGTTTAGTTGTAATTGAGTGATTTCAATTTTAATTGAAGATGAATAAAAGCTTAATTAATTAAGAGACTATTAGACAAAGAGCAAGTAAATAAAGAACTAAATAACGTTTGGTTTCGAATATGAAGATGAATTATCAGAATCTTAACTGCTTTCTTTTTAGATAGTTAATACCCTTCTTAACATATCTTGGATTGGTATCTAATCAATAAAGATACAACCTATCTTAGAGAGCACGATCCGTATTCTTGGATCACAGCCTGTCCCCAAAAGTATAGACTAGTCAAAATTATTTAGATATAATGATAGAAAAAATTTTACCTAAAGATAATCTATCCCAAGAGCATGAACCGTACTTGTAAATCATGGCTCATCCTAAGGGTCAGAAATTATTCTAGAATAAAATTCTTATTTATGCAAAGTAGAACTAAGACAAAAAGATATAAAGCATGAAAGGTAAATATTTATTGCATACTAAAAAGGTAATACAAAAGATTTAAAAAAGAGCACTGTTTAGATAAGTTACAGCGATTTTCTAAGATGTGACGACTAGCCAACTATGGAGATGCTTCTCACCGAATCTTTCATCCTGAAATTCTGAGGACTTCCTTTTAATAGCTTGAAAAGGGATCAAGAGTAGGAGGAGAGGTTTTATGGAGAGAAGAGGGCTTAGGGTTGATTGGTTTGGAAGATGGAAGAGGAAGTAGGCTTGCTGAATTTCTATGAAAAAAGAAAGGTTGAAGGAAGTGTGAGAAGGGAGACTTGGGCATTTGATTTTCCTAAGGTTTTGGATGCAGGGTTTCTAGGGTTTTGGGGGGAAGGAGCAAGGGTTTGGACGGCTAGGTTTTTGGAGGAGGAAAAGGTCCTAGGGCCAGCTCGGGTTTTGAAGTGGAAAAGGTCGGCATGGAGGGGCTTTGAAGCTATGGACATCGAGACTTGGGACTTGGACGTGGAGAAGCTTATCTCCCCTTATATGGCCAGCCAAGGAGCTTTAAATAGATGTGGGTATTAGGGTTATAAGGGTTATGGCGAAAGGATTAAGGTTCCTTGGATGTGGAAGCAAAAGATCTTATCCATTGGATTGATCCTTGATGAATTACCATATTTGCTTCATTAAAGAATTTTCAAGTTTGTTAGAATCTGAATTCTTCTTTAATTCTCCCTCAAATTCTTCTATTTAAGCTCCATGCTAGGCACCATCAATGTCAGCCCATGGATGCTTGTTTGGTTGGTTCTCCTCCGTTAATTGCATTCACACTTAGATCCGTATGAAAGATGATCTTCTAATCTGGACCCTTAGTCTTTAAGGTGTGTTCACCCTTTGGTTTTTTCATGAATACCTTGTGTTAAAGCTTCCCTCTTGGCGCCATGATTGTAGACCCTTGGATGAAAGTAAGCTTGGTTCATAGCCTTTGATTTCTTTATGAATCCGTGTAAGAGTGTTCCAAGGATCGATGGCCTTTAAATCTTCATTGATTTTTTTCTCAACCACTGATCTTTTTTTTGTCCTGGATCTTTATCTTAGGCACCTAGATCTCCACCATTAGTTGTGGCATTTTAATGGAAGCCCTTAAATCTCCTTTATGGCTCCTGAGTGCACTTGGGTTCAAGCTGGATTAGACCAAATTGATGCTAATTGAACCCATCTTGTAATTTCCTGCAAAATAAGTTGGGAAACATCAAATTCAAACTAGTACAACTTAATTGATGATGTTTTGAATGTGTTTAATGTATCAATTCATGTGTTGATTAAGGTGCAGGCTAGCTCGAGGCACATCAAAATCGGGTCGATTTTTGATCGGGCTATGAGTTCAGCCTGAAAAAATTTGGATTGAATTTGAGCTAAGATTTAGAGTTCATTTATTTTTTGCTTTAGGCTCAAATATATCTTTGGCTCGGCCCGAGCCCAGCCCAAATATGAGCCCATTCAAAGCCCGATATTAAGCCCAATTGAAATCAGATGATCCTGAGTAATCTCAACCGTCTGATCGATTTCTAATGTTTAAACTAGATGTTGCAGACAGTCAACCTTAAGCCTGAGTACGGGCCCCACTATCTCTGTCTATAGAACCTGACACTTGCCATTTTCGAGGCCAAAGAGGGAGCGATCCATGCCAAACGACAGCCACGATTCAGTCTATCACTTAAATATTATATATATATTCCTTCATACATTGCTTTCAGCCATAAATTGGGGAGAGAGGAAATGGGATATGATAAGAAGCTAGTGGGAATAAAAATCAAGGTAGAGAGAAAGCGAGAAAAGTGGGTGGGGGATTAAAAAGCAAAGGGATTTCTTCCTCTCCTCTGTTATTTATTTTTATTTTCAGATCACCACCACTTCTTCACCCTCTTCTACCCGTTACGGGAATAATAAGATTTCCATCCATGAAGGAGACTTGTTCTTTTTTTCCTCCTCATTTCTAAGTGTGAAGCAAGGCAGCTGCCATGGAGGGCTTCTGGATTAGTTAGTTTCTTAAATCTTTATTTTTTTCTTGAATTTTTTTCAAAATATTGATTCTTGATTTTTTTTTCTTTAATTTGGATCTAATTGATTCTTGAGTTTTTTTTCATGATCTTTTCAAAGAGAGTACATGGAGGGTGAGTGTTCGACAGCAATGAAGTAGATGGTGAGGGAGCGATTGGAGCAAACGACGGAGTCGTGGTAGGGGAGAGGAGTGTCAACAACAGTGGAGGGGATCCACTATACGTAGTGTATCACAGTAATTTTTTTTTTTTGGACTAGCCCAATTGGATTCAGGCAAGGCTTGGGTCTGGGCTCAGCTAGAGCTTAGGCTTGAGTTTTTCAAAAATTTTTAAGCTTAAGCCTGACCTAAAGCCTGAAAAAAATTTTGGGTCAGGCTCTGGTTGGGGTATGGCCCCGACCCATTTCTAGCCCTAGCTGTCATATGGAGTGGGCTTAGTTTTATGCCATATTTTCTTTTTTTATATCTTAAAGAGGAAACCTAAAAGTCAAATAGGGATTGGATTTTTTCTACTGATGAAGTCTGTTAGTTTCATAATTAAAATAATAAAAAAAAATAAAATGCATATCTAAAAGAGATCCTTCACAATCATCTATATCTTCCTTCTTCCTCATCAAGTCTCTCCATCCATTATCTTCCTTATCAAGCAATTTCTCCTACCTATAAGGTTTTTCTTTCGAGTTTCTTTCTGCTTTTCCAAATTCTACGCATCATCTCTCCTATCCATGAGATCTTTTTCTAGTCTCTTTCTCCTCTTTTAAATCTCTCTTCTTTTTTAAAATCTTTACATCTAAAAGTTCATAGAAGCTACATATCATTTTATCTAGAGATGTATATTGGGATATCAGACTGTATATCATTTTATCTAAAGATATAGGGGGTGCTTGATTCGTGATCGAAATTAAAATTGAAAGGGGAATCGGAATGGAATGGAATTAAAATCAGAATAGCCTAATCCCCTGAAGCATTTAGTTCGTGATTGGAATCGAAATCGGAATGGATGATTTTCATTGTTGTTGCTTGGTTCATACAAAGATAGGAATCGAAGTCAACTTAATTTTTTATTTTTTTTTAATTAATTTTTTTAAAAATTAATTATTTTAAAAATTAATATTAAATAAAAATTAAACATAATAATAATATCTTTAAATTTTTGTTTAAAAAAGTCTGCCTAGAAAATCCTCGTATGAAGCTTTCTCGAAGCTCACTCCCCCACCACTTCTTCCTTTAAAAAAGAAAAGCCATTCGATCTCTCGTAGTGATGCCTCTTTTGCCTCCCCCGCCACCTCCTCGTCCAAAGACTCCACCTCCTCCCACCTGCGGTCCACCCCTCGCTCCATCCTCCCCTCTCTGGCCAGCAAGACTCCTTCTTCCTTCGGATCCCATGACCTCTGGCTCCCCTCCCCCACCTCCTCGTCCATCTCTGACCTCTTCACCATCTTTGACCATGACGGCGATGGCAAGATCACGCCGCACAAGCTGGAAGCCATCCTCCGTCGTCTTGGCAGCATCGATGCACCATCGAGGTGGAGGTAGCATTGATGATGGCAGAGGTCGACCGCGACGATGATGGGTGCATCAGCTCAGAGGAGTTCGGTGTGATTGGAACAGCCTTCGGGCCACCAGCAGGGGCGAAGCTCCAGGAGGCCTTCGCTATCTTTGACGCCAATGGCAATGGCTAGATCTCGATGAAGGAATTGCTCAGGGTGTTCAGCACGCTGGGGGACGAAGGGTGTATGCTGAAGGATTATCGTGGGGGAGCGAGAGTTGGATGGATGATTTTTTTTTTATCTCATTCCACTGGAATGAGATTTGGACTCCATTGGGGTGAGTCTGGATTCGATTACGGAAGGAATGGATCATTTTCATTCTTCTTTGAAATGAAAATCAGAATAGAATTTCTCCCAACCAAGCAGTGGGAATGAGAGTCATCCATTTCAATTTTCATTTCAGACTTTAATTACCTCAACCAAGCATCCCCATATATTAGGATGTCGTATGAATATTTTGCTAGGCATGTATCAATTGATCATATACTATGTACTGGTAGATACTAAGTTCAATAAATTATATATCAATTTATCTATAGATATAAATTGGATTCTTATTGGGTGTATCAAAAAAGCTTACGGTATATATCAGTAAGCCATCTAGTATATATCATTTATTCATGTGATGTATATTAAAGAGTACTATATTCTGAAAGCTATGTAAAGTTTTATCTAGAGGTGTGTATAGAACATTAGATGAATATTTTGCTAGGTGTGTATCAACTAGTCATATATTGTGTTTTGATAAATACTGAGTTCAATGAACTATTTATCAATTTAGCTATAGGTATATATTGGGTCATTACTGGATATTTATCAAATAGTGTTATTAAAGATCTGCCTTAAGCACAAAAGGTGCTAGGTGCAAGGGCTGTCGCCTCTATACCCTCTAGGTGAGGTGATAGCCCTCAAGTGCAGCCTAGGCACCTTAAGCGCATGCCTCTACATTGTTCAGAGGTGCCCAAGAGCCATAAAATTCTAGTAAGTATTAATTTTTAGTTTTTAAAAGATAAGAAAGATCAGTTATAGTGCATAAAAAATATCAATTACAGTAAATAGAGATTAGAAAGATATCTTTGAAAGTCAAACAGACTTTAAAAACCTACGTGAGGCTTTTGGAATCGCCTAAAACAATTAGAAGGCAGAAGCTGAACCATCTCCTTGAGACTCCATCTCATCTCATCGCCTAAGAAGCATCTCCATCTGACCTCATTACCTAATACCATGTAAGTCACCTCTCGTCTGGTCCTCCTACTCATTCTCTTCTTCTTTTCTTCTTATTTTTCTTCTTCTTCTGACATGCTCTGTTATGCTTTATTTTATGGTCAGAAAATAGTGCATAACAGAGCACATTAGTCTACTATCTAACCTTTTATTCTTCTTGTTATTCTTCTTCTTCTCCTTTTTCTTTTTCTTCTTATTATGCTATTCTCCATTCTGCTATAGTGAAAACAACATTAAACTGTGAAAATAGCATTAAACATTTTCTTGTTTTACATCTAGAAAATAGAGCATATAAGTCCATCCCTTCTAAACTCTTCTTCTTCTCATCCTCCTAAAACTATTCTTTGTTCTTCTATATAGAAAATAAAGCATATTTAGTCTTGTACAACTATACATTAACTGTACGTTATACAGTGTATGTTGTAATATATTGATAGTATGAATGTTCTTTTATTTTTCCAGAGTATAATACATTCTTATGATGGTCAATCGAAGAAGGATCATGCATGGAAGAAGTTCACTTAGCAGACCCTATGGGAAAATGTAAAAATGATTTGATTTTTAACTTTCATGAGAAAACTACTAAAGGAGGTATTTGCGGAGCCAAACAACATATTATAAGGGGGTATAGAAATACCAAGCAATGCCAAAAATGTCCAAGTTATGTTCGCTATGAAATTAAAGAGTACATGTCAAAGAAGAAAGAGGGAAAGAAGCAGTATGATGTATTACTAGATTTTGATGCAATAGAGGATTGTGGAGATGATGAAGTTGAAGAAGTCAAAATTTAAATGGTTGGTTCATGTGAAAAAGGCAAAAAGCCTATTGAAGGTGGAAGTTCTCAATTCCACACGATTTTAAAGCCAAAGAAACCAAGACAAAATGGACCTATGGATCTATACTTCACTCCTAATGCATAGACAGTTGTTAAAAATAGGAAGGCAAACTAATGCATGTAATTATTAATTAGCTTTGCCAAAAGGGAGCGAGGGAAAAAGCTTGTACGGAAATTACTAGAAAGATGTATGATACTGGGATACCTTTTAATACAGTCAACATTTTAAGTTTTGCTGTGGCAATTGAAACAATTGGATAAAATAGTCCTAGTTTAAAGCCTCCTAGTGCTCATAAGGTGAGAGTACCTCTACTGAAAAAAAACTTAAAATCTATTAAGAATGTATTGAAAGCTCATAAGGAAGAATGGAAAAAATATGGCAGCCCTGTCATATTGGACGGTTGGAAGGATGAGGTTTCTAAAAAGGATATAATAAACTTTTCAATTAATTCTTCAAGAAGGTTGGTTTTCCTAAAATCCATTGATGATCCTGATTTTTTGAAGAATATAGATATTCTATTTAAATTAATTGATGATGTCATAGAGGAAGTTGGGGAAGCAAATATGTTCCAAGTGATGATTAACAATGCTACTAGTTATGTTGCTATAAGTAACAATCTTAGTTGTTTAGAATTTGAATTTTATTTTTGAACTTTACTGCTTTTTAGATGTAATGACTATATATTATATTTTTAATTCAATTAGAAAGATTGTTGGAAGCAAAGCACCAATATTTATATTGGACACCATGTGCTGGGCATTATATTGACTGTTTGACTTGATACTGGAGGATATTGGTAAGATACTAGTAATTCATAGAATATAAAGAATGCAATCTTCTTGACTAGAATTTTGTACAGCAGAGTAGACATTGTTAAGATGATGAGGGAATTCACAGGATGAAGAGAGTTGTTGAGGCAAGCTATCACAAGGTTTGCAACTGCCTTCCTCACTCTTCCATCATTATGTGTTATACCATATTTGGTCCTCTATCGATGTGTTCAATTTTTGAAGGTGTGACAGATGCGTAGTATCATAACCTGACGGTTCAAAGTACATGATTTGAACAACATCATGTGCCCGAACAGTGTCACAGACATCGATACTTAGTCGATCACCACATGAGCTTGGTAATGCGGTGATGTCCACATCGTTGGATTTTCAACAAACACATATTACTTCCACCGTGGCTCCCTACAAACCGTCCCTTAGATTGGATGCTCTCGAGAACATTAGGCGTGCGAATCTCACTAGATCGGCATTCTGACGTGCAGAACCACGATCCCTCTAGACATGGGTAGCAAATCCCGTGGCAGCCTGCTGACACCTATTTTTCTGGCTCTGATAATCACTACTTTGACTCCGACGCCATCCATCATGATGGCTCTAACAGCCACGATCCTGACACTGATAGGTGCCAACCACTTGACAGGCTTTCTCTTATAAAAGAGAGAGAGAAAGGGAAAAACAAGGAGATTCTTTCTTCTTCTCAATGGGGGACTCTCGTTCTCATCATTTTCTTCCTCTTCTGATGTTCTCCCTCTTTGATTGCCACTGACTTAACTGTTGGAGGGTCTACCATTGGAGAACCTCTATCTTATTCTCCGATGGTTAGGCTTTCTTTGTATGTGCTCGGGTCTGACTGACTTCTGCCTACCTCGACGATGTGCGGCCCTTGATCATAACCATGCAGGCCAGTTACGTCAGCCGCTTCTGCCACTTTGATCCGGCCAAAGAGGAGCAGCAGCAATATGCACAAAATAAAATCTTGAGAAAGATGCTTTTTTTGAACAATGGATAAGAACTAAGTGGGCAAAGGAACAAGCAATCAAGAAAGCTGTTACTATTGTTTCGATGTCTTCGTTTTGGAATACTATCCGTATGAGCCTTAAGTTTTCTGTTCTTTTGGTTAAAGTGCTTCGATTGACGGATGGAAAAATTAGACCAGCCATGAGATACATTTACGAGGCTATGGATAAGACTAAAGATGCAATTGTTAAGTCTTTTAATGATAATAAACAACAGTATAAAGATGTCTTCGAAATCATTGATGAACGATAGGATTGTTAACTTTATCATCCCCTGCATGCCATTGGACATTACTTGAATCCAGAATTTTTTTTTGTTCAAAACCAAACATTCTGCAAGATGAAGAGGTGGTAGGAGGCATAATTAAATATGCAGAAAAGATAGTTCCAAGCCATAATGTTCAAGATAAGATTAGTACACAGTTAGACAAATATTAAGAAGCGAAAGATATTTTTGGATCAAATTTGGTTACCAGACATAGAAAGACTCAATCTACATGGATTATTACATACTACAGTACTATTTTTTTTTTCATATTTTACTAATTTACTCTTATTTTTGTATTTCAAAACTTAATTTAGCACTTCTTTCAACCAACAGTTGACTGGTGGCTTTCTTATGGGTCTTCAACTCCAAACTTGCAAAAATTTACTATAAACATTCTTAGTCTCACTTGTAATTCTTTCGATTGTGAAAGAAATTAAAGTGTATTCTCACAAGTTTGTCCTAAATTAATAGATGATTTCAGGAATTGCAATTTGCAAAGTGCAAACTATTCTAATTATTATGTTTTGTTTCAATCTTTGTAGCTCCACACCAAAAGAAGGAATAGGCTTGCTCAACAATATTTGAATGATTTGATCTGGTGTTTGTCAAGTATAATCAAGCATTGATGCATTGATATAGTAGATGAAATCATATTGACCTTATATCATTAAGAGATATTGATGATTGTAATGAGTGGTTGGCTGGAAGAATAAAGCGAGTTCATATAGATGGGAATGATGAACAAGAATAGGTATTTAGTAATGGTGATGATGGTTTCACATGGGATCTTGTTGCTGAAGCTTCTAGAGCTTATGAGCCTACTTATCACGCTAGAGTTAATTAGTGTGAAAATATCTGTCAAAGGGAGAGCTTCAAAATTTAGAAAGCATTTATTTGATTATTTTTGGGTTAAAGATAGATTTAATATGCTGGATTTTTTGCTTATATCTAGACCTTTTTCAGTTTTTACTTTTTAATAACAGGGTGCTAGTTTTTACTTGTTAGAATTTTTGTCTATAGCTAGTTCTCTATTTTTTTATTTTTGACGTCTGACTTCTCTTAGGCACACGCCTATGCCTTGCACCTTGACTCCAGGGACCTTAGTGCCTAGATGCGCCTAGGGCTTTTAACAACACTGATATCAAAAAAGCTTATAGTATGTATCACTTGGCTATACATTTAGTATGTATTATATGATTATATAGTATATATCGCTAAAGAGTATATGCTAAAAATGAGGAACAAAAAGGATGTCTTATTCACGAGACTAATAACTCCATTAGTAGAAAAAATCTTTTGATTTTTAGGCTTATTTTTTAGGATTAGTATTGAGAGAAATGTGACAAACTATGAAGCTTGCCCTATATAATATTTTATAGTGCCCGCCCCATATGATTTTTGTACATGTGAGAGCCTCAGAGATCATAGGGCTTTCTAGAGATTTTGCTAAACAATTGTTTCATTCTACCGATGGTTGACGTGTCGAAATTAGTTTTGAAAGGATTCTATAAAGCCTACAAGGGGTCTAATCACGTCGAGATTGACAAATTTGGATCCGACCAGCTTGAAACTAATTTTAAGTTAGAACTAGAAGATCAAGCCTAATTTTTTAATCATTGTTTCGAGCTTGAATCGAACTTAATTCAAAACATATTGAATACAAGCCTAAGTGTTAGGTTTGATTGTCAAAAATCGAGCTAAAAGAAATAAAAGCTCAAATCAAGCTTGGTTTGAACTTAAATTATAATTTGATTCAAGCTTTATTTGAACTTAAATTATAATTTGATTCAAGCTTTATCCAAGACTTGGTTCAAGCAAGTCACAGCTAATTGATTCTAAAAACAAAAAAAATATGTTGGTTACAACCTTAATCTTTTTCTCAAAGAAAAAAAATTAAAGCCATGATCAAGTAGTTCATTATCTATAATATATAATTTAACATCATATAATATATATGTGTTTATGTTGGAGCTTTATCAAGTCAAGCCTAATAGAGTGAAGATAATTTGTTATAAAGTTAGACTTGAAAATTATTTTTCCAAATATCATTAAAAAACTAGCATTTCAATATGGAGAGTAGTGAACACTTAAATAGATCCTCAATTAAATTTGTCATTGGCAACAAAAATCTCTCATGAATTCTTCTAGATACAAGACTGTTAATAGATTTCAAATGTCCCCCAAAATAACTCACTTGTTTAAAAAAATTTTAGACAAAATCACCAATAATTTTAAAAAAAAGTCCTATTATTACATTGTAATATATGTTCCTAGATATTTGCTAGAGATAATTTACTGAATTGTTGTGATACTTTTTGAATGTTTATTGAAAAAAAATTATTTTAATATGGAGAACAATGAAGAGGTAACAACAATTATTGCTCTTTTATAACTTGATGATTTAATAAAAAAGATAAAAGGGCTAAATGATAGGTATTAGATTTTTTTTCCCCATTTTCTAGGTGGAAAGAGTAATAAGAAAGATAGAAGAAGAGCTAAATTATAGATATTAGATTTTTTTTCCCCACTTTTTTAGGTAGAAAGATATCGTGAGAAAGCAAAAAAATATATATTTGTTTATTTTTTAATTGGATTGGATCTCTTCTTGATTGATAACCTAGATGCTTTATAAAAAATGCAAATAATTCCTATATAGGCTAAAAATGCCTAATGCATAAATACGTCTAGCACTCCAATTACATCCTCTTAATTTGTCATTTTGGTTGAGATCCTTGCTTGCTACAAAAATTACTTTATAGCAATATAATGAGTGATATCTTTGCAACATGCGGTGCTATCTTTACTATCGGCATCAATAACCATTCTTTATCCTAGAGCTATCAAGACGGGTCGGCCCATCCTAACCCGTCACAGCCCATCTCTAAATAAGGCAGGGTGGGTTGGCTCGTTTAACTGACGGGTTGAAAAAATTCCAACCCAACCCATCATGGGTTGTGGGTTAAATGGACCAACTTGTCAAATTTTCAAAAAAAAAGACCCTGGTGACGATGGCAGTCGGTAGGGTGGTCTTTCTCCCGAATGAGGCTGAGGTAGACGAGGCAGTAAAGGAAGGTGGCGAAGTTGGTCTTGTAGCCGATCTGTGCCATAATCGATGCGAGAGGCATTGCCAAAGGAGTCAAGGAGGTAGGAAAGGAGCTCATCTATGGCGGGGCGGAGCTCATCGGAGGGGAGGATGGGGAGGAAAAGGGCGAGGACCTCGACGGAGAGGCGGGCATGCCAAGGCCCAGGATCGATAGATGGGGTTACTGTAGCGGGCGGGGTGGGGGAGAGGGGGGGATCTCATCGATCTAGGAGGTTAGGGTTTGGAAAAAGGAGAGGAGGGAGGTGAAGGTTTGGGAGAGTGGGGGGATGGGGTCAAAGAGCTTGCGACCATGAACGAAGTGGGAGAGGGCAGCGACGAAGCCAAGGAAATGGTGGCTGAAATTGGAGGAGTGAAAGCAATGAATGTCATCGGGAGAGATGTGCTTGGAGGGGGTTTCAAAGTGGTTAGTGTTGGGAATAGTGTCCCAAAGTCAATCGTCAGTCTGTTGATGGTTGGGCTCATTTTTGTATATGTACATGAATTATAAATTAATAAAAATTATTTTAGCATTTTTCATCACAAAATATTTCATCTTCTAATGAACTCCTACGTTGTGGTGAAGTCCTTAGGACTATTTAGACTCGACAAAGGAGCATTTGTCATTTAGTCCTTAAATCTGTTCGTGATCAAATGATACGTTGTTACCAAGGACGACAATATTTATCTAGCATAGGTCGTTGTGTGCCATATAGGTTGATTGTCCTCTTAACCAATGAGTGTGGAGACACTGGTATGGCATACAGGTGAGATATAAGGGTACATCTGCACTGAACGTGATCGACTCCGGAGCTATTTCTGCTATCAAGATTTGCTCTGATAGAATATGGGTATAAATATCCCTCCGACCTGAGATCGCCATGGTGACTTACAAGCAACTCAGTGCACTTAGGCACTAGACTACCTGAATTTCTAATTCAGTGACGGAAGGCTGCTGGGTGAGTCAAGTACTTGACTTGTTGGTGCATGTGTCAAGATGGGATTGACCACTCCAGTTTAGGAGCTGTGTACAGTCGTGTTTCAATTTAGCAAAATCTTGACCAGGGTAGTCCTTGTGAGGAGTCATAGGATTGTTTGAGTTGAGTACGATTCGGATGATCTGATCAGGGTTGACAGTTTAACCCTGAGTCGTCCTAAACACAGGGGTCAAAAGGATAAATTATACAGTAACCATATTCATGTAGGTTCTGAGTGTTGCGATTGTGACTCTTCGACCTATCCGGACGTCGGATATCATTGCTAGATGGTCACTTCGATTAGTACAAGAATAGGTTCCTGTGCTACCAGCTTAGGTTCGAACCTGCGGAGTCACACACATTAGAGGTTCCTATCTGATCTGATGACTGGTGTAGAATCTTACATGTTTGGGACTCAGTGATCAAGAATCAGGATTCTCTGATCACGAGTTCCACACATTATGGGTACTGGGGTCAAGAGTCCCACTGGTTGGAATTTTTCGATCAGGATTACATATCGATGAATTCTGATGTCCGATTGCCCATCGGATTTGGACTCAATATTTATGAGATATTTAATTAGTGATTTGAATGCTAATTAACTCAATTTGATGGAGTAATTATTTTTGGATCAAGTCCAATTGAATTGAATTCAGTTGGGTTTGACCCGATTAGGTTAAGAGTTGACCTAATCGTCGAGATGGTTTGGTTCCTAATTTGATCAGGGGTTGAGCTTAGTCAATTTTTGATTTGATAAAAATTTTATTAAGCCTAATTAAGCTTAATTTAGTTGAGTTTAAATTAGTCTAATTGGACCTAAATTATTTGGTTCAATTAGGTTGGTTTAAATAATTAAACCACCTTGACCCAATCTCCATGCGCCACCTCACTTCTATTGCACCCATTTAAATTCATGAGAAGGAACTTCTCATGAATTATTTTCTCACGTCAAGCCCTCTCCATGCCCCACTTTAATGTGTCAAATGAATGGATAAGTATGATTGGTTGGCCATTCAAATTTAAAATAAAATTTGAATTTGAATGGGCAATCAATCTTTGCACTTTATCCCTTTTTTTACGCTCCATTTATTACATGAGAAAAGTTTCTCATAAAATCTCTCCATACACAATTTAAGCCACACCTCACGCCTTTAGTGGATAAGGGATGAGTTGGTATCCATTTGAATTCAAAATTTGATTTGAATTCAAATGTGCAATTACTCATCTTTATCCTTTTTTTTAGATAAGACATTTGATGTTGTTATAAAAGGAGGAGAAGAGTGGGGCGTGCAAGAAGAAGATTTTTAAAAAAAAATTTTGGGGCGTGAGAAGTCTTGTGCGTGAGAAGAAAGTCCATATCCTTCCAAGAGAAAAAGAAAGAAAAGAAAGAAAAGTGGGTGCAAGATTTTCGGTGAGTTTTCTAGAGTTTTAGCCTGGGGTTCGGGAAGTGAGAAAATGAGCTACGAATGTCATGAGCCCATAAAATCTCAGAAAGATCTTCAACATCCTCTCAAGCATGTCTGTTGACGATCTGGAGCATCCAAAAAATTGACAGACATCGATCGAAGGAGTTCGATCAGCATCGACCGTCAAAAGGGCTCTACAACGAGCTAGTACTCGTGAGGAGTCGATCTGATTGAGAACTTCATGTGGACGATCTGCAGAGGTCAGACACGCGGTGTGGTTGTATCGCGATGATCAGACTCTCCCAACAGTGATCAGATTGCGGCGATCTACTATCCGCACAAAGGTATTGTGTTCTGAACACATTACAATAAAGTGTTTATTGTTCTAATTCGAATTTCAAATTTAAATGCATGCATGCTATATATCATATTTAGATCCTAGTGTAGGATAAATTTATATTAATTAATTAAATTAATTAATATTTTTTCACTGTAAATTCATAATTTTGAAAAAGTTTTAAAATTATCATTTTACCGCTACACTGAATTTTCCCTTAATGGAATCAGAGTGGGTTCTTAGATATGATATATATGTTTGCTTGCATAGATTAAGTTGTAATCTAAAAGTTTAAATTTGAAAATTGAAATTTAAAATTTAAAATTTGAATTTTGAAAGTTGTTCGAAATTCAAAATTCAAAAATTTGAAATTCAAAATTTGAAATTTAAATTTTGAAATTTGAAATTCAAAATTTAAAATTCAAAAATTTGAAATTCAAAATTTGAAATTCAAAATTTAAAATTTGAAATTTGGTTGAAATTTCATATTTGAAATTCAAAATTTAAAATTCAAAATTTGAAATTTAAAATTTGAAATTCAAAAATTTAAAATTTGAAATTTATTTGAAATTTGAAATTCAAAATTTAAAATTTAAAATTTGAAATTTAAATTTTGAAATTGGTATATTTAGATATACTGGATCTAAGTAGCAAGTAATCGAATTGTGTTGGTTGCCATGGCCATCTGGTCATAGGAAAAAAGCAGGGTTTAAAGGCCCTCTCCTCCCATTCGATGGGGTCTCCTATGGCGGTAGGGGTGCCGCTGCAATTATATCCCATGCAGATGAAGCAGCGAAAGGAATTAATTGTAAAGGTTCAATTATGAAATTTATCATGAATGTGTTAGATTAGATCTAAAGAAATATTCATGATTTATTTTGATTGAATTATTTTCTATTATGTAATTAGCAATAGGATTGCTATTTATGAAATGTGCTGATCTATTTGCGAAATGAGTCAACATATTTGGTGAACAGAAAATAAAACCTTTCAAATTTGAAAATTATTTTCGAAATGCCAAACCCTGACCCATCAGCCCAAATACTTAATTAAAAGAATTAAGTGTTGTCTAGTAGGTCTAGAATTGTGAATTAAGATCTAAGACAATTGCATAAACTTATGGGTCAATGGGTTTGATGGATTAGGTCCATAATTGGGTTAGACCTAAGGTTAATTTAAAGAAATGGACTAAATTAGAGTAATTGGTCAAATCTAATCAAAAATTGAATTAGATTAGGTCAAGGATACTCTAGACTCAACTCCAATAGTTGTAGTTGAAAGGGTCCATGTCTTTAACTAGACCTAGATGGACTTAATTCATGGCTACGCGGTGGAACCCAATTTACTAAGTTGATCAAATTGAAACTAATGAACCGGTTGGTGTCTAAGATAAGTTTGGCAGTTTGACCAGTAGTTTTTAAGCGAGAGCTACTCGCAGTGATTCGATCTCTGACGGGTTAATGGCATATCTCCACCACTGATCTCACTTACCTGGCCAACCTGGTGAATTAGATTTTGATTAGATCACTTGGTGATTAGGGCTCACCCATGTCATTAGGTAAATCAGTTTGACTGATTTAGGTGCTCCTAATGCCAGCTTTAATTAAATCTTTTTTTTTATTTGACTTGGTGAAGTCAGTGGGAGGATTGAAATTGGCTAGATATTTTTTTCTCATCTATCTTTTAATAAAATCCTCAAAAATTATTAGGTCCCTAAAAATGATTAAGTTATATTGATAACTAAGTCATAGCCTCCCATTAAGTGAGTGATAATGAGTCAATTAGTTTAATAATCATTGGAGGCCCAAAGGCCTAGTGCTTATTGACTAATGAAATTATCATTCATAATATGATAATTTGGTTTGAGTCTTTCTGATGGTGGTCAGGTTGTCCAGCCAAAGTCGGGCCTGATCATTTATTAGTCCGATTCATCAAATCAAATCATGTTAATGGTTGGACCTAACCAGATCTTTTCAGTAGAGGCCAAAGCCTACTAATTAGGTTCTGAGGCAAAATCAATTACTAGAAGTTGTTTAGAGAAATAACTAGTTATGAACCTACCCATAGATGCACATGGGTTGACCAACCAAAGTTGGGCTCGTGTGTAGTCTGTGTGGATTCGAGTACCCACTAAGGAATTAAAGTAATTTCTCGAGTTGGAGGTTGAGGCTACCAGTTTGTAAAAATACTGGAAGAAACTTTAGACTAAAGTCCAAGTCTTTAGTATTTATAATTTATGTACTAATAGAGGTCTGATTTTCTTTTATGCAGCTATGGCCACTACCCTGTCCCTCCAGTCATTATTAGATAATGACAAGCTCATGGGACCTAATTTCGATAGCTGGTATCGAAAATTAAAAATCGTCCTTAAGCATGAGCGGATCCTTTATGTAGTAACGGATCTGGCATCTGAGAAGCCAGCCCCGAATGTTAGAGGGACGGTCCGAGATACTTATCAGAAGTGGCTCAACGACTGCATCACTGTTCGGTGCATTATGCTGGCGGCAATGAATGATGAGTTCAGCCGCAGGTTCGAGAATGCCCAGCCATAGGAGATGCTTCAAATGTTGAACGACTCCTTTGGCACGCCTGACGATGTTGAAAGGCACAAAACTAGTTGTGCCATTTTCAATGCTTGGATGAGGGATGGAGCCTTAGTCACTGATCATATACTGTACATGATCGAAATGATTGAGCGCCTAAATAAACTAGGCTTTCCCTTGCACGAGCAGCTCGATAAGGATGCGATCCTTAATTCATTGCCCAAGTCCTTCCTCCCCTTCCTTACTCATTTTCGGATGATAAAGCCTGCAGTGAACTACCACGGCTTGTTAGGGTTGCTGCAGAACTTTGAGATGGATCACCAGCTCCATAAAGAGTCGGTGAATGTTGTTGGAGGGTCTTCTTCTGGTCGTCGACCCTTTAAAAAAGGGAAGAAGAAGAAGAATAAGAAGGTGCAGCTGCATACTGGGACATCTGCACAAGGTCAGACCAAGAAGCGCAAGCCCGACCAGAGCCAGACGGAGTGCTTCTTTTGTAAGAAGCAGGGGCACTGGAAGAGGAACTGTCCTCTATACATTGCTTCCCTGGATCCGAACAGGCCAAAGAAGAAGTAAGGTATTTATATGATAACACCTTACAACTTTTCCATTTGTGATACTATTGCCTGGGTATTGGATACCGGAAGCCCTTATCATATTTGCAATTCGATGCCGGGTCTGCAGGTCAGTAGGAGATTTGATGAAGGCGAGAGATTCCTGAACGTTGGAGATGGAAGCAAAATTTCAGTTCTAGCATTAGGAATCATGAACCTTGTAATCAATTCTCGAAATATAATTCTGAGTGAATGTCACTATTGTCCAAGCTTTTTATTAAATATTATTTCTGTAGGCCTTTTGGCCATGAACGGCTATCAATTTTTAATAAAAAGAAATATTTATAATATCATTTTGAATGGTGTTACAATATTTGTTGGACAACTTAATAATGGAATTTACTTTCTATCACAACTTGTTAATATGGTTCAAACCTCCGGCAAATGCCCTAGAATAGATAATGTGTCAGAAGTCTACCTTTGGTACTGTAGGCTAGGTCATATCAATAAGAATAGGAAAAATAGGTTGGCTCAAGAAGGAATTCTTGAAGTAAGTGATTGTGAATCACTTCCAACCTGTGAGTCCTGTCTTCTTAGTAAAATGACCAAATCACCTTTTACTGGAAAAGGTGAGCGAGCCAGCGAACTCTTGGGTCTGGTATATTCTGATGTATGTAGACCCATGAGCGCAAGTGCAAGAGGTGGATATTTCTACTTCATAACCTTCACAGACGACCTATCGAGGTATGGATATGTCTATTTAATGAAGCATAAGTCGGAGTCATTTGAAATGTTCAAACTATTCTGAAATGAGATAGAAAAACAAACTAGAAAGTGTATTAAAATTCTTCGATCTGATCGAGGAGGTGAATACCTTTCCAATGATTTTCTGACATATCTTGGAGAGAATGGGATTCTCTCTCAGTGGACTCCTCCTGAAACACCACAACATAATGGTGTATCTGAAAGGAGGAATCGGACCTTGTTGGATATGGTTCGATCCATGATGGGGTTTGCTGGTCTGCCGATCTCTCTTTGGGGATATACACTCGAATCGGCTTGTTACTTTCTAAATAGAGTTCTGAGTAAGTCTGTAACCAAAATGCCATATGAGATATGGATAGGACGTAAGCTAGTACTCTCGCACCTTAGGATTTGGAGATGTCCGGTTTATGTTAAACGTCTAATTACGGACAAGCTAGGACCTAGGTCTGACAAGTGTAATTTTATAGGGTACCCAAAAGAGACCAAAGGGTATTACTTCTACCTAGCTGATGAGCAAAAAGTATTTGTCAGCCTTAAGGCAATCTTTTTGGAAAAAAAGTTTCTTGGTGAAAGGACTGTTGGCTCTAAGGTCGAACTTGACGAAGTTCGGCAGGTGAAAAAATCGACACAAGTTGCTGAACCTGAATTGGATTTGATTAGATCAGATCCGGAGCCCATTGTTCAAGCACCCTTAAGGCGATCTGGTAGAGTACCACGTTAACCGGACAGATATTATGGTTTCTTGGTCCAGGGCGGTGTTCCTATCGAACTTGATGAAAATGATGAGGATCCGATCACCTACATGGATGCAATACAGAGATCCGACTCTGAGAAATGGCTAGAAGCCATAAAATCCGAAATGGAGTCCATGAAGATCAACGATGTGTGGACATTGGTTGACCCACCCGAAGGAGTAAAATCCATAGGGTGTAAGTGGATCTTCAAGAGGAAGAGGGGTGCAGATGGAAAGGTGGAAACCTATAAAGCCCGTCTGGTTGCCAAGGGATATCGTCAACATTATGGTATAGACTATGACGAGACGTTTTCTCCTGTGACAATGCTCAAATTCCATTCGGATTATGCTTGCGATAGCTATCCATCTGGACTATGAAATATGACAGATGGATGTGAAGACAGCTTTCCTAAATGGAGAGCTGGACGAAGAAGTGTATATGATACAACCTGAAGGATTCACGTCCACAGATGAGTATAAGGTGTGCAGACTATAGAGGTCCATTTATGGACTTAAGCAGGCATCACGGAGTTGGAACATACATTTTGATAAGACGATCAAGATGTATGGCTTCGCTAAGAACGGAGAAGAGCCCTGCATTTATAAGTGGGCTAATGGTCCAGTAGTAGTATTTCTTGTATTGTATGTGGATGACATTCTCTTAATCGAAAATGATGTCCCTGCATTACAGGGAATAAAGATTTGGCTTTCGTCACAGTTCTCCATGAAGAATCTGGGAGTAGCTTCCTACATCCTAGGGATGAGGATCTATAGGGATAGATCTAAAATATTGCTTGGTTTATCTCAGTCCACGTACATTGATACTATGCTGAAGAGGTTCAGCATGGAGAATTCCAAGAAAGGCTATCTTTCGATAGGCCATGGAATTTCTCTCTCGAAGAGGGATTGTCCGACAACACCTCAAGAGAGAGAGCGTATGGATAGAATTTATATGCTTCATCAGTGGGATCTATCATGTACGCCATGACATGTACACGATCAGATATGGCATACTCACTAGGGGTAGTGAGTAGATACCAATCTGATCCAGGAGAGAATCACTGGAAGGTTGTTAAAACCATCCTGAAGTATTTAAGAAATACTAAGGATCAGTGGCTTATTTATGGTGAATCGGACTTGAGACTTATAGGGTTTACAGACTCTAGTTTCCAATCTGATCACGATGACAGCAAAAGTGTGTCGGAATTTATTTTTACCCTTAATGGTGGGGCTATATGCTGGAAAAGTTTCAAGCAGCACACAGTGGCTGATTAAGTTTGCGAGGCGGAGTATGTCGCTGCATCAGATGCTGTCAAAGAAGCGGTGTGGCTGAGAAAATTCATCACCGAGCTCGAAGTAGCACCCTCCCTTGTTGGTCCAGTTCTGCTCTACTGTGACAGCTCTGGAGCCATTGCTCAGGCGAAGGAACCAAAGGCACACCAACGGACGAAGCATATTCTGCACCGCTACCATCTCATCTGAGAAATTATGGATCGAGGTGATGTTGATCTTCAGAAGATCGATAAAAAAGAGAACCTGACCGACCCATTCACTAAAGCCATTGCGGTGAAGGAGTTCGATAACTACAAGTCGAAGATAGGTATTAGATACTGCACCGATTGACTTTAGGCCCAGTAGGAGATTATTGGGAATAGTGTCCCAAAGCCAATCATCAGTCTGTTGATGGTTGTGCTCATTTTTGTATATGTACATGAATTATGAATTAATAAAAATTATTTTGGTATTTTTCATCACAAAATATTTCATCTTCTAATGAACTCCTATGTTGTGGTGAAATCCTTAGGACTATTTAGACTCGACAAAGGAGGATTTATCGTTTAGTCCTTAAATCTGTTCGCGACCGAATGATACGTTGTTACCAAGGACGACAATATTTATCAAGCATAGGTCGTTGTGTACCATATAAGGTTTTGTCCTCTTAACCAATGAGTGTGGAGACACTGGTATGGCATACAGGTGAGATGTAAGGGTACATCTACACTGAACGTGGCCGACTCCGGAGCTATTTCTGCTGTCAAGATTTGCTCCGATGGAATATGGGTATAAATATCCCTCCGACCTGAGACCGCCACGGTGACTTGCAAGTAACTCTCTGCACTTAGGCACTGGACTACCTGAATTTCTAATTCAGTGACGGAAGGCTGCTGGATGTAGTCAAGTACTTGACTTGTCGGTGCGTGTGTCAAAATGGGATTGACCACTCCAGTTTAGGAGCTGTGTACAATCATATTTTAATTTAGTAAAACCTTGGCCAGGGTAGTCCTTATGAGGAGTCACAGGACTGTTTGAGTTGAGCATGATTTGGATGATCTGATCAGGGTTGACAGTTTAACCCTGAGTCGTCTTAAACACAGGGGTCAAAAGGATGAATTATACAGTAACCATATTCATGTAAGTTCTGAGTATTGCGATTGCGACTCTTCGACCTATCCGGACGTCGGGTACCATTGCTAGATGGTCACTTCGATTAGTACAGGAATTGGTTCCTGTGCTACCAGCTTAGGTTCGAACCTGCGGGGTCACACACATTAGAGGTTCCTATCTGATCTGATGGCTGGTGTAGAATCTTACATGTTTGGGACTCAGTGATCGAGAATCAGGATTCTCTGATCATGAGTTCCACACATTATGGGTACTGGGGTCAAGAGTCCCACTGGTTGGGACTTTTCGATCAGGATTACATATCGATTAATTCTGATGTCTGATTGCCTATCGGATTTGGACTCAGTATTTATGAGAGGTTTAATTAATAATTTGATCACTAATTTACTCAATTTGATTGAATAATTATTTTTGGATCAAGTCCAATTGAATTGGATTCAGTTGGGTTTGACCCGATTAGGTTAAGAGTTGACATAATCGTCGAGATGGTTTGGTCCCTGATTTGATCAGGAATTGGGCTTAGTCAATTTCTAATTTGATTAGGATTTTATTGAGCCTAATTAAGCCTAATTTAGTTAGATTTAAATTAGTCTAATTGGACCTAAATTATTTGATTCAATTAGGTTGGTTTAAATAATTAAACCACCTTGACCCAATCTCTATGCACCACCTCACTTCCATTGCACCCATTTGAATTCATGAGAAGAAACTTCTCATGAATTATTTTCTCACGCCAAGCCCTCTCCACGTCCCATTTTAATATGTCAAATGAATGGATAAGGATGATTGGTTGGCCATTCAAATTCAAAATAAAGTTTGAATTTGAATGGGCAATCAATCTTTGCACCTTATCCCTTTTTTTACGCTCCATTTATTACATGAGAAAAGGTTTCTCATGAAATCTCTCCATGCACAATTTAAGCCACGCCTCATGCCTTTAGTGGATAAGGGATGAGTTGGTGTCCATTTGAATTCAAAATTTGATTTGAATTCTAATGTGCAATTACTCATCTTTATCCTTTCTTTTGGATAAGACATTTGATGTTGTTATAAAAGGAGGAGAAAAGTGGGGCGTGTAAGAAAAAGATTTTTGGAGAAAAACTCTGGGGCGTGAGAAGTCTTGTGCGTGAGAAGGAAGTCCATATCCTTCCAAGAGAAAAAGAAAGAAAAGAAAAAAGTGGGTGCAAGGTTTTCGGTGAGTTCTCTAGAGTTTTAGCCTGGGGTTCGGGAAGTGAGAAAGTGAGCTACGAGTGTCGTGTGCCCACAAAATCTCAGAAAGATCTTCAACATCCTCTCAAGCATGTCTGTTGATGATTCGGAGTATCCAAAAAATCGACAGACATCGATCGAAGGAGTTCAATCAGCATCGGCCGTCAAAAGGGCTCTACAACGAGCTAGCACTCGTGAGGAGTTGATCAGATCGAGAACTTCGTGTGGATGATCCGCAGAGGCCAGATATACTGTGTGACTGTGTCGCGACGATCAAACTCTCCCAACGGTGATCAAATTATGGTGATTTACTACCTGCACAAAGGTATTATGTTCTGAATACTTTACAATAAAGTGTTTATTGTTCAAATTCGAATTTCAAATTTAAATGCATGCATGCTATATATCATATTTAGATCCTAGTGTAAGGTAAATTCATATTAATTAATTAGATTAATTAATATTTTTCACTATAAAATCGTAATTTTGAAAAAGTGTTAAAATTATCATTTTACCCCTGCACTGAATTTTTCCTTAATGGGGGTGGTGAGGGGGACGGGGAGGGGCTGGGGGATGGGGGCGAGGATGATGGCATTGGTCTAAGAGGGGGCATTGATCGCCAGGGCATGGATCAAGCGATAGGCCGATGTTGGGGAGGCATCAGTCCACGAGGGCAGGGAGGCCATGGAGGCAAAGGGTCCACCGCAGGCACAGCAGACTGACTGTGGTAGCGGCGATTCGACGTCGATGATGATAGTGAAAAAAGATGGAGGGGAGGAGGGCTCATCGTTGGCTATTTATTTTATTTTTAATTTTATTTTTTGAGAAGCGAAGGAGTGTTCCGATGGAGAGAATTGAGCAGAAAGAATGAGCAAGGAAGAGATAGGAGGACATGGCAACATACTCCAGAGAAAAGGTGGGCCAGCTCGCCCCAACGCATCAATCTAAATGGGGCAGGTAATTTAACTTGCTTTTAAATGGGTTGCTAAAATATAAACCCAACCCACCCCATTTATATGGTGGGCCGAGCCAATCCGACAGGCCCATCCAAATTAACAGCTCTACTTTACCCCCACCCAAAAAAGATATAATACCATATCCTTTTACTTAAATAAGGTCATATAAAGGAAAGAGGTTCCAAATTAGGAGCTATATATAGCCAACCACAAGGTAGGCTTGGTTAAAGTATATTTTTAGCTCTATATGGCCAAGCACAAAATCATTTTTAGTATCATTTCTCCACACATTATTTCTAAATCACTGTCCTGAATTTAAAAATTACTAAAGATTATCGATAAAATCAAAATTGTGGAACAAAAGGTCACTCACCTACAAGAAAAGGTGTCAAAATAAGTAGTGTAATTCCACCTTCAAGTGACATATACTTTTATATTTGGGCAAAAATTTTAAGATAATAAAAGAAGTAATGACATCAATTTTGAACAATCTTAGAAGGAATAAATGGGAATTACATTGATAGGTCTATAGACATGGTGATGGAATGCTTGTAATATTTTAGTGCTCAGGCCATGGTGGCAACAACACTAGCATGAGCTTGTTGGGCTATATATAGGGCATAAACTGGTATTTACATGCATCATGTACGACTTGATTTACTAGATGCACAGGTGCATCAACATCGCTAGCTTACCATTGAAGGCTTATTCTTATACACTTGGGTGACATGAAAGGAAACCAATAACTTCTCTAGATATATCTTCATATAGTTGTCCATATAGCTTTAACTATTTTATGGTATACATGACATCCACATGTAAGGTATATACGGGAATATATACAGAAAAGATGATTAACCATATCAAGGGTAAAATTTGTTGGGATGCGCAGGTGATTTCATGCATGTATTTTGAAACTTTTTCAAAAAAATTACAGCAGAAGACTATTAGATTAATCAAATTAATCTAACATGCATATGATCTAATCATCAATTCAATATATTCTAGGATCTATGACATGTTATGTTGCATATAAAATCTAAAAAATACAAAACATAAAATCAGCATACGTGCATATGAGCAGTAGATTATATCTACTTCTAATCTGAGTTCAGAACTCAGTATCTGAGCACGGATCGACGATTACCACTATTGAGAGACATGGTAGAGAAAATTCTTACTAGTTGCTTGCAGCCACACATGCATTTGGTCTCTACGAAAAATTCACTCGAAGTCCCGATCTGATCGATCTTCTCGAAAGTGCTAGCTAGCATGAAAAACTTCTTCTTGGCTGATCTGGATCTTTTCTTCAAATCTCTAAAATCTTTCTCCAGATTGAAGAAACTTCTAGAAGAGATGAAGAGGTAAAAAAAAGATAGAGAAGAAAATAATTTTTTCTTATATTTTTCTCTTTTTCCAAATCCTAAGGATCAAAAATATAAAATTCAGATTTTTGCGCACACACCAAGAGAGAAGACTCTCTTCTCTATTTTTCATGCCATGAACCATGCCCCAAGTCCCTCCACATGAAGAACTCTTCTTCTAGTATCTTACACATGCAAAAGAAATCACAAAAGTCTCTTTTATAGGCATGTAAAGAGGTGGGGTGAAGAGTCCTAGTGATCATGGACTCTTACAGGATTTCGCCTTCCTTCATAATTTCATATCCCAAAACATACCAAAAGAATATGGGATGCCCTTCTCATATTTTTTCATGATAAATCAGTTCTCTAGTTGATCTTTCAAAAAAAAAATTCTCAAAATGTAGCACATATAAGGAGAAAAAAATTTATTGGAGTGGAGAGGTGATCTGGATAAGAACAGATTCTCCTGATAAAAAATATTTCAAAATCCAATTTCATAACCTTCCTTTTATCAAAACCAAATCAGATTTGGATGTAGATAGAGAAGGAAAAGGATACTTTTGTGTAAAAAAATCTCACACAAAATAATTTTGTGTGTGGAGATATGTGGCATGCAAACTGGGTTGGCGCAAGGGAGAAGAGTCCTATTCCAATAAGGACTCTAAGTTTCCTTATTTGGATCCAAATCAAATCACATATAGTTTAGTCCAAATAAAATATATAAAATCTAATCTAATTAAGTTTATAAATTTTTAATCAAATCTCAATCAAATTAGAAATTGATTGAATCAAAGTTCTGATCAAATTAGGAACAATTCTCCCTTAGCGTTAGGTCATCTCATAACCTAATCAGGTCAAACTTAATTGAATCTAATTCAATTAGATTTTATTTAATCCTCTTTACTTAATCAAATTGAGCTAATCAGTAATCTAATTATTAATTAATCCTTTATTAATTTATTAATACTTGATGAATTAGTTTATTGCAACTTTTGTATAAGGTTAATCATCAATTGAATTGATGATTAAGCCCTTGAACGATTCTCAATCGTTGATTAGCCACATGATCAGTTAGAAATTTCTTTTGAGTGTGACCCCATAGGTTCGAACCTAAGTCAGTAGCACAGGAGTAACTTTTTGAATCAATCGATGTTAGTAATGGTGACCCGATGTCCGAATAGGTCGAATGATGGCGAAGCAATATTCAAGAACCTATTGGCATATGGTTATCATATAATTCATCCCTTTGATCCTAATGCTCAAAGATGATCTAGGATTTAACTGTCAATCCTAGATAAGTCATTCACATTATATTTTAATCTTTTTTAAATCCATCACATGGATTATCCGAACCTAGATTTTGCTAAATTGAAATACACTAATGCATATCTCCTACAAATTCAAAGGGGTCAACCTCATTTTGACTCATGCATCGACTTGACAAGTACTTGACTGTATCCAAAAATCTTCCATCACTAAATTAGAAACTCACTTAGTCCGACATCAAAGTACAGTGAGTTGCTTGTAAGTTACTATGGTGATCTCAAGTCGAAGAGACATTTATACCCAAATCCTTCACGAGCTACCCTTGACAGCAAAGTGCTCCGCAGTTGGTCATGCTCAGTGATGATGTACTCCTACATCTCATCTGTATGCCATACCAGTATCTCCACACTATTTAGTTACGAGAACAATCAACGCATATGGCATACAACAACCTGCACTTGATATTGCTATCATCCTAGTAATAGCATACCATTTGATCACGAACCAATTTAAAGACTACGCGATAAATCTTTTTTATCGATCAAAGTAGTCCTAAGAACTTCATCACAACATAGAAGTTCGTTAGAAGATGCAATCTCATGATGAAAAATATCAAATAATTTTTATTATTTATCAATTTATATACATTTATAGTTAGTATAATCGTCACATGATTGGCTTTAGGATATATTTTCTAACAACTCCCACTTAGACTAAAGCCAATCAGTATAGTGTCATTTACACATTTTTGATTTATCATCTCAGAACTCCTAGATATCGAGGCTTTAGTAAATAGGTTGGTCAAATTCTTCTTTCCGTCGATCTTTTAAAGATTGACGTCAGCTTAACAGATTTTTCGAATAAGGTGGTAGTGACGCAAAATACCTAGTAAGCTAATGGGACTTCGGCTCCTTGGCATAAGCTATGGCTCCGATGCTGTACAATACAGTAAGACCATCATCAGAGGGTGCCACTCCTAGCTTGTCAGTAAACCTGTACAATCACATAGCTTCATTACAAGCATCGAATGCTGCAATGCATTCTACCTCGCAATTTGAATTTGGCTATATTGCTCTGCTTGGAACCTTTCTAACAGATTGCTCTATTATTTAGGGTAAGGATGTATTCTGATACATTCTTACTATTATTATGTCCAATCAAAAATTGGAGTCACACTCTATAAGTTTTTAAGTCAGATTCTCCATAACCGAGTCATCGGTCCTTAGTATTTCTTAAATACTTAAGGATAACCTTCCAGTGATTCTCATCCGAATCTTGCAAGTATCCACTTATTACCCTAGTGAGATACCATATTCAGTCTCATACATGATGTAATGATAGAATAAATTCTACTCATTAACACCCTATGTATGTTGGACTGAGAAAATCCAAGCAGTCTCTTAGATCTATCTCTATAGATCTTTATCATTAGGATGAGAGATACTTTTCTCAAAGTCCTTTATGGAGAATAATAATAATAGCAAAATTTTTATTTTCTATAATGTAAGAAATATCATTTTCGATTAAGAAAATTTCATTCACATATAAAATAAGAAATACACTAATATAACTATTAACTCATTTGTATTTGTAGGGTTCTTCTTTGTTCTCAACGAAGCCATGCATTTTGATCACTTTTCAAAATACATGTTCCAACTTAAAATATTTAGCATTGCCACAAGATAAAATATCTCGTTATGGTCAATATCATAATGTTGACAATATTCTTAGGTAACTAGACAAGCTTTGTAGGTCTCCATCTTCTCGTCTGCGCTACTCTGATCCTTTAGGGATCCACTTAAACTCTATGGATTTTATTCTTTCTAGTGGATCAATGAGTGTCCATACATCATTGATCTTCATAGACTCAATTTTGAACTTTATAGCTCTAAGTCGCTAATTGGAGTCGGACCTCTACATGGCATCTATGTAGGCAATCAGATCCTTATTATTCTCATCGAGTTCAATAGGATTACGTCTCAGATCTAGATATCGAAGTGTCTATCCGACAGATGCAATACTCTATCGGATCTTCTTAATGGTGCTTTTATAATGAGTTCTAGGTTTGATCTAATCAAATCTGATTCTATGAGTTTACTAGATTGTGTCAGTTCTTCTACCTGTCGAACTTCATAAGTTTCATATTAAAGACATAAGTACCTTCACAAGGTACTTTTTTCTAAAAAGAATGCCGAACAACTCTTGTTCTTTAGCATGGTAAAAGTTATATCTCCTAAATTTTTTGAGGTACCCTACAAAATAATATATATAGGATCGAAATCTAAGCTAATCGATCTGCAAATGCTTGACATAAAATAAATACTCCAAATCACAAGGTGAGAAAGTATCAGCTTATGCCTAGTCTATATCTCATATAGAATTTTTGTGACTGATTAATTCAGAATCTAGTTCAGAATATTACAAATAGTCTTAAGTGCATAACCTTAAATGGAGATTGACAGACTTGTAAATTTCATTATGGATCGAATTATGTCTAACAAAGTCGATTTTAATAAAAAAGAATCCTATTCTCTTCCAGATATGTCAAAAAAAAAAACTCATCAAAAGGCATTCTCCTCTTTGATCCGATCGAAGAGTTTCAATGCTCTTTCCAATTTTTTCTCTATCTTATTATAGAATTATTTGAATATTTTAAATAATCTAAATTTATGATAAACATATTCGTAGATCCAATACATCAATATGTATTAGACTTAGAACATCATTGGTTCGTTCATCTTTTCTAACAAAAGATGACTTGGTCATCTTACTAAGGAGATAAGATCGACAGGTTGATAATGATTCACACTCATTAACTTCAAAAATTATCTCCTATTGATCCTATTCTTATCTAATGACCGAACCTAAACTGCCAAAGGTAGGCTTCCATGATATTATCTATTATAGGATTTGTTTGTTGCGTACATTGCAGTAACAGGCTGTGACAATTCATAAATGTCATTTCTTAGTTGTCTACATGATTTTGACATCATTCATAATAAAATCATAAAATCATTAGACAATAGTGACAATCACTAAAATAATATTGTTGGAATTGAAAATAAGCTTGACGATTTCTAAAATCTGAATTAGAATATGACTTCCAACTCCAACGTTCAGAAATCTCTTACTGTTTTCAAACTTTCTACTAATCTAAAGTCATTGCAATAATTTGCATGAACTTTCGATATCTAATATCTAGGTAGTAGTATCACAGATAGAGAAATTATAAGATATTATCATATAAGTATCTTGTCAGCAATTCTTTGCTAATTTCTCTTCATTTGCCTATTTGGATCAAGAAACTTTACCAGACCAGATTAACTTTAGACTCTTTTGTCAGTTTGGACTCATCAACCCAAGCACGACTCTCTTACACCTTTTTTTTTCTCAAAAGATTGTTGTCCCACTGAAGACACATCTTCAGCGATGCAATAGAACTTCTTCAATACTTGAAAATTTTCTCCCACTAAGCATCAAAGAATTTACAACTAAATTTATGTTCTTTGTTGCTCTAAAAAAACCCACATAGTGATACGATCATTTGGCCACTTCTGATAAGTGCCTTTGATCACATCTTGTGTATTGGATATGAAAACATCAGGTGCTGGATCTATAATCATATTTAAGATCCATGCATGCTCTAGAACTATTTGCAACTTCCAATACCATCTATCGAAGTTGGACCCTATAAATAAATCACTGTCAAACAGTGAATGGAGCAACGGACATCTAGCTATAACTAAAAGAAAAATACAAGATCTCTGTGTTTATGAATTGATTAAGCCTAAAGACTTAGATTTTAATCTGAATGTTCTCCCACTATTTTATTCAAATTGATAGCCTCTACCTCCAATCCGAGGAATTACTCTAATTCTTTAGCAGATACTAGAATCCACACAGACTGCACATGAGTCCGACTTTGATCGGATCACCCATGTACATCTATGGGTAGATTCTTAACCAATTATTTTTTTAAATAATTTTTAGTAATTGATTTAACCCCAGATAACTTTTCAGTTGACTTTGATCTTTTCTGCAAGTTTTGGTTATGTCCAACCATTAACATGGTCATACTTACGAATCTAACTACCAAATAATCAGGCTTGACTTTGACCGGCTAACCTGACCACTTAACAGAGAGACTTGATTAAGTTATCATCTTATTGAATGATAATTTTAATTGCAGATGAACACCAAACCTTTGAGCCTCCAATGATCATTATACTAATAGACTCATTATCACCTAACTTAATAAGAGGCTATGATCTAGTTATCCCATTACTAGCTCATTTTATGGACCTAATAATTTAGAATATTTAATCAATTTAGAGAAGAGATGAGAAAAGATCAACCAGTAAACCATAATTCTTCTACTGATTTCATCAAGTCATTGAATTGAATCAGGGTCATACTAGTTGAAATGCCACCTAGATCAGTCACATTGATCAACTTTAATTGTATGCATCAACTTGAATTACTTAGTGGTCTAATCAAGATATAATTCACTAAATTGTCCAGGTAAACGAGATCGATGGGAGGGTCTGCTAAGCTTGCCTTAGACACCATAAAATGGTCAGGTAAGCCACTCTCAATTAAAAACCACCAGTCGAAATGCCAAACTTACCTTAGACACCAATTGATTAATTAGTTTCAATTTGACCAACCTAATGATTTGGGTTCAACTACTGAGCTACAATCAAGATCTATTTATTCTAATCAAAGATTTGGACTGGACCATCTACAACTATTGTATTAGAGAAATTCTGATTAATCTAATTCAACATTTGATTAGACTTAATCAATTTCTCTACATGGTCAATTAATTTTTTGATTCTAACCTTAGGTCTAATCTAATTAAAAGGACCTGATTTAAGCTAACCCATGCCTCTATATTTTATGCAAATGACATTAGATCTTTAATCACAATTCTAGATCTAATCGATTCTATACTTAATTCTCAATTAAGTTTCAACATCAACATGAATTTAGGTTCAAGTTTGAAATAATTTTAATATTTTATTTTTGTAAATAATTTATAATAAATTTTATGTAAAATTTTTTATTCTAAAATTAAGTCGACTCAATCAACATTGAGTCAGCTACTTAATGAGACTGAGTCAACTTAGTTCAAAATTGAGTCAGCTCAGTAATTGTGTGAGCACGATTCAAGAAGTTTCAGATCTAAAAATTCTTGCATAATACTAAAATAAAATCAATCATAATACTTTTAGATTATATCTAAAATTTTTATGATTTAATTTTTTTTATAATTAAAATAATTTTAATCACATAAATTAGATGTCTTATTTTTCATACAACTTTATATCACATGCAACAAATCTAGGATTTCAAAATCTAAAATTTTATAGAAAAATAAGTTCTTCCTTTTGCATCTTGTTCATAAGATTTAATCATGTGGCACCCCTACACGCCATAAAAGCATCCCATCGAATGGGAAGAGAGGATCTTTATATCCTTTTTGCTCCTATAACTGAATGGCCTGGTGATCAATCCAATCCAAGTACTTGTTAATCAGATTATCTAATCTAATCACATATCACATATGCATGAATTTAGATCTAATCTAAATTATATCAGATCTGATTATAATTTTAGATCATATCTAAATCAGATCATAAACATCACATGCATGATATAAAATTAGATTTTATCAACGATCAGCACAAATTAGGATAACTTTTTCACTGTAAGGGATAAACCCTACAACAGGATAATCTTATGTCAGTTTGTGCGATCAACTATTAATTAAATTTAGATCAAAATATCATATATCATATCTAAATAGAATTAAAATTTGGATTTAATATGCACATAAATCATATCATAACGAATCTGGCTCTGATACCATTGTTGGGATGCATAGGCGATTTCATGCATGTATTTCGAAATTTTTTTGAAAAAATTACAGCGAAAGACTGTTAGAATAATTAAATTAATTTAATATGCATATGATCTAATCATCAAATCAATCTATTCTAGGATCTATGATATATTATATTGTATATAAAATTTAAAAAATACTGAAGATAAAATCAAAATGTATGCATATAAGCAGCAGATCACATCTACTTCTAATCTGAGTTCAAAACTCGATACCTGAGCATGGATTGATGATTATCTTATTGAGAGATATGGTAGAGAGGATCCTTACTGGTTGCTTACAGCCACACATGCATTTATTTCTATGAAAAATCAACTCGAAGCTTCGATCTGATCGGTCTTCTCAGGAGTGCTAGCTCGCACAAAGATCTTCTTCTTGACTGATCTAGATTCTTTCTTCAAATCTCTATAATCTTTTTAGAGGTTGAAGATAAATTTTTGAAAGAGATGAAGAGGTAGAGGAAAGATGAAAAAAATAATTTTTTCTCATATTTTTTGCTCTTCCCAAATATGAGGACCAAAAACTTGGAATTCAGGTTTTTGGGCACGCACCAAAAGAGAGGACTCTCCTCTCTATTTTTCATACCATGAACTATACCCCATGTCCCTCCACTTGAGGAACTCTTTTCTGATATCTTACATGCATAAAAAAAATCACAAAAGCCTCTTTTATAGACATGTAAGGAGGTGGGGTGAAGAGTCCTATGATCATGGACTCTTACAGGATTCTGCCTCCCTTTACAATTCCACATCTCAAAATATATCAAAAAAATATGGGACACCCCTTTTTATATTTTTTATAGTAAATCAATTTTTTAACTAATCTTCCATAAAATTCTCCTTAAAATATCACACATATAAGGAGAAAAAAATTATTAGCGTGGAGAGGTGATCTAGATAAGAACAGATTCTCCTGATTAGAAATATTTTGAAATTTAATTTCAAAATCTTTCTTTTATCAATATCAAATCAGATTTGGATGTAAGATAGAAAAGAGAAATGATTCTTTTGTGTGAAAAATTTTTATACAAAATAATTTTGTGTGTGGAGATATATGACTGCAAACTAGATTGGCGTAAGGGAGAAGAGTCCTATTCCAATAAGGACTCTAAGTTTCCTTATTTGGATCCAAACCAAATCACATCTGGTTTAGTCTAAATAAAATATATAAAATTAATCTAATTAGGTTCATAAATTTTTAATCAAATTTTAATCAAATTAAGAATTGATTGAATCAAAGTCTTGATCAAATCAGGGACAATTCTCTCTTAGCGATTAGGTCATCTCATAACCTAATCGAGTCAAATCTAATTGAATCCAATTTAATTAGATTTTATTTAATCCTCTTTATTCAATCAAATTGAACTAATTAGTAATCTAATTACTAATTAATCTTTCATTAATTTACTAACACTTAATGAATTAATTTATTATAATTTTTATATAAGGTTAATCATTAATTGAATTGATGATTAAATTCTTAAATGATTCTCAATCATTGATTAGCCACATGATCAGTCAGAAACTTTTTTTGAGTATGATCTCATAGGTTCGAACCTAAGTCGGTAGTATAAAATAACTTTTTGAACTAATCGATGTAACCATCTAGTAATGGAGACCCGACGTTCGGATAGGTCGAATGATGATGAAGCAACATTCAAAAATTTATTGACGTATGGTTATCGTATAATTCATCCCTTTGATCTTAATGCTCGAGATAATTTAGGATTTAACTGTCAATCCTAGATAAGTCATCCATATTGTCTTTCAATCTTTTTCAAATCGATCATATGGATTATCTGGATCCAGATTTTGCTAAATTAAAATACACTGATGCATATCTCCTACTAATTCAGAGAGATCAATCTCATCTTGACTCACGTACCGACTTGATAAATACTTGACGATATTCAAAAATCTTTCGTCATTGAATTAGAAACTCAGTTAGTCTAGCACCAAAGTACAGTGAGTTGTTTGCAAGTCACCTGGTGATCTCAGGTCAGAGAGACACTTATACCCATACCCTTTGCGAGCTATCTTTGATAACAGAGTGCTCCACAGTTAGTCACGTTCAGTGACATGTACTCATATATCTCATCTGTATGTCATACTATTGTCTCCATACTATTTGATTACGAGGACAACCAACGCATATGACATATAACGACCTACACTTAATATCGCTATCATCCTAGTAATAGCATACCGTTTGGTCGCGAATCAATTTAAGGACTATGCGATAAATTCTTTTTTATCGATCAAAGTAGTCCTAAGAACTTCATCACAATATAGGAGTTCGTTAGAAGATGTAATCTTATGTTGAAAAATGCCAAATAACTTCTATTATTTATTGATTCATATACATTTATAGTTAGCACAATCATCACACGGTTAGTTTTAGGTCACATTTTCCAGCAAAATTATCCAACCAAGAGATATGGAATCTTAGATTCCATTCTATATCATGATTGGAGGGCCAAAAAGCTCTACTTGAAGACTAAAATCCTTTTTCTGCATTATTCTAAGTTGATTGGCAAAAATATTGAAATAGATTTCTACCCTACTTCAGAAGCTGGAAAGTCTATTAAAGGAAGCTCTAATTTAAAGCTTTTAGATAAAATCTCTACTCAAAAAAATACAAAAAGTTGTTTCAATTTTGGTGAAAATTTTGTATAAACAAAACATGGGCATATAGAAATCCCATGGAGATAGAAATGAAGATGCACCAGAAAATTGATGAAGGTAATAGGCTCTCTGACCATCACCTCACTCATCCTCCCCTTTCTCGACTGTTGTTCCCTTTTTGTAGGCCTTAAAAACTCCAAAGACCTCCCCACACATTCCCTTCTCCATGTCCCCTAGCCTCAAATACCTCTAATATCCATTCACAATGACTTAAACTAATGCATCTCCTTTTTGAAACCTCCATTCCCTTCTTTTTCCTTACACCAACTCTTCTAATTCTGACGGACCTACAAAGAAGGAGATCCAATCCCTGAGTTCATAAAAAAAAAAAATTAAAGAACATTTGAGCTAGGGATTCATCTTTAACACCTTCACCATTATGGAGAGGGTCTATCAAGACCATTATTGGACAGCTAGGGACATCCTTAAGTCTATGCAGTGGGGCCATTTTTCCTATTGTATGGCTTTACAAGGTTCAATAGGGTGGTCTCCATTGTCATCAATAAGATCATGAATGTTTGGAGGGATTTCAAGGTGTTAATGGTGTTGTATTCATAATCTAGCAGATGTTGGAGCCACCTGTAGATGGTGGTGAGCTAAGTGAAATAAGGATTATTTGGTGCATAAGGGGGTGATGGCAATAGGTGATAGGGGAAGCATAAATTATGTGGGGATTGGGCTTGGATTATTGCAATATTAAGGCATCAGATAGTGGCAATATTTTTAACTCACTATAGGTGGAACTCGATGCTAAAGGTGGTGACGGTTAGGGGTGGCAAACGGGTCGGATCGATCATAAATGGGTTGAATCAGAAAATTCTAAATCTGAATCCAATCTATTTATTAAATATGTCAAAATTTACAATTTGAACCTGACATGTTTGATAAATAGATAATCGATCCGATCTGTTTAATCTATTTATTAAATGGGTAACCCATTAACCTAAATCGATCTAGTCTATTTAACATATTTATTAAATAAATAACCTGTTAATCCGATCTGACTTGTTTATTCTATTTATTAAATAGATAATCTGTTAATCTAATCTGATCCAACCTATTTAACTTGTTTAAAATAGAATATGTTATCACAGTCGAGTCCAACCCAACCTATTTAATACATCAAATGGTAAAAAAAAATCTGAATATAGAAAAAAAAATTACAATAAACTTTTCTAGATGGCAACATATAGTACAATAAATTTCACAATGATATACTAATGTATCCAACAATATACAAAACTTGAGAGGCCAAATTACAATCCTCTAAGTATTTCTTGATCTTGAAACAAAGTGCTATTGAAAATAAAATTATATTCCATAAATGTACATACCAAAAAATTAATTCCATTATGAAAGAAGAACCTAAACTCTACAACCACTATAAAATTAACCACCATCATAATTCATCACTCCGTACATTGGTTAACAGCATTCATAGTTAAACAAAAAAGAGTCCCAAATTATGACAATATTCATGTTCAAATAAAAAGCAAAAGAGTTCTAAATAAAATATAACACAATAAGATAATTAATCCAATAAACATGAGCAACACAATACAAAAAAGTATCAATGACTATGATTCATCTCATTTTGATTTATGTGGGTTGGCATCAATATTGGCCGAGCATTTAGTTGATTGGACTTTATTAGTGGAACTTCAATTCATCACATCTTCTATAATCTCATCTAACTCGGGTTCCAAAATATCTACATTGAAATATTCCAATAGTTAATGATAAATCCATTCAAAATATAATAACATTGTAACTAATGAAAGTATGAAATATATACCTTTCCTTCCAAATATGTAATCTTGAGTATAAATCAAGGTCTTGGCAATATCCAGTTCAAGTGTGCTATAAAACTTATCAAGTACTCATCCACTAATACTAAAAGTAGATTCAAAGGCAACTATAGATATTGGAATACTTAAAATATGATATGCTATAAGAGAGAGTTGAGGATATCAAAATTGATTGGCTTTTCAAAAAATAAGGATATGCAAATTGGACTTTCTATCAACTCTAAGCTCATTCAAATATAATTTCAATTATGACTTTTGTATAGTAGTCATAAAATCAAAGCTTTCGAAATCAAAATCCTATATTATTGAAAAAATGAAATAAATTATGTATCAAAATAATACCATATATAAAGATAATAAATTTATTTTGATAGATAAATTTTATGTTACATTAAAAGTATCTATTTTTCTATACAGATCAAAGTCTCACAAAAAGTACCACTCTCTATGTCTCCATGACTTGATGTGCCAATGGTTGGAGTTTTAGAAGAAGAAACCATAGATTGATTTAAGAGAGCAAACATATAATCATGGATACACATACTCTCCGTACAACTATTTCTATTTAACTTCTTATAACAATACCCTGCAAATTAAAATTTATATCGAGGATCCAAAATAACTGTTATGACCAAAATTAAACAATGATCTAACTAATACTTTTCAAATTTTTGATACATCTATCATGCTATTTTTTGTATAAAGCATCGACACTTTGCATTTCTTTCCTTAAGTAAGCTCAATTAGGAAAACATAAGGAAAATACAAGTTTGATGTAAGATATTTGGCTCCAAAAAATATTAGAATAATAATATAGAATACATTCAATAAGTTGCTAATCTTTTCAATTTTGCCCCAAAGTCACTTAATTTCTAATAAAGAAAAGCATGACCATAAACAAGAGCACTCTCTTACGTGAGAAAAGTTGAATTTCATTTATAGAATATCTTGCTTTAAGTTTTTTTTTTTTTTTTTCAAAAGATACATGTCTAACACATTACAAAAATTTTTGCTTTTGAACTTGTGAACCCCTGATATATTTAATACTTTCACGAACCTTTAAGATACTTTCATCTATCTCCTTCAATCCCTCTTGTACAATTAAGTTGAGAATATAAGTACAACATTAGATATAAAAGAACTCATCATTTGAGTAAAGTATATTCTTCAAATTAAGTTAAATCTTTAGCATGTTAATAAAAACATCATTTACGGATGCATTGTCCAAAGTCATATAATACAAATATTTTTCAATTCCTTAATCAATCAACAAATCATAAATTGTTTCTCGTAAAGAGATGCTATTATGTGGAAGAGACACAAAGCGAAAGTTAAAAATTTTCTTTTGTAACATTCAATCTTCATCAATAAAACAGGCAGTCAAATATAAATATTAACAGCAGTAATAGATGTTCACAAATCTGAAGTCAAATTTATTCTGAAAGAAATTTGAGTGCATCCAAAATAGTAATTTTTTTTTTTATACAATTTCAGCACATCTGCCTCTACTGTATTTCTTGATACTAACTTGATATCCTCACAAATATAAGTTAATAAAAATCTAATACCTTCATACTCAACAAACTGAAATGATAGATCATGCTTAATAATTATACACGCTACCAATTCATAGAATTTTTCAGGATCAAATTTACTAGAATACATAGATATAGACTCTTGAGAGTATGATAGGATCATCCATCCGATATCACATTTCTTCTTACAATTCTCTATATATCATTTCAAATTTTCGATCCCAACCTTACCACCAAATACATATTCCACATCACACTTTATGCATTTGCATTTTTGGATTGCTTCATTTATGTAGAAAAATTAATAAACAGAAGAAGTTAACTTTCTTTTATATTTGCTACTTGTGAAACCATCTACTATAGCTGTATTTGAATCAATAAACATTGATCCATTTGCCTCATCATCATCACTCCTTAAATCTACATGCATGGTAAACTCTTTATTCATCTATATCATATAATTTAATTATATTAAAATATTAATATAAAAAAAATGATTAGCTTTTAGAAGAAAATAATATAATTCATTTTTATACCAGAATTACAAAATATTAGATCTACAAAGAAAATTAACCACGCTATAGAAACTAAAAAATATTTAAGAAATGAGAATACATAATTATTAAATAATTAGAACAATGAAGAATGAAAGAGGAAGAGGAGGCTCAGATTTATTATTTAATTTACTAAATTAAAACAGCTACAATCGCTTGCTTCCATAAGCAGACCATCCAAAATTGTTGCTATTAGAAATAGCAGAATCAGCAAAATCTTAATTAAATATCATCACAGTCTCTTTATATAAATCTTAAAGTAATTTCATTTATGGCCAAAAGCCAGTCCCAATATAAGTAGTTGTAACAAGTTAACACAATAACAAATAATCCAATTTCATGTCTTATATATATAGCATATGCACAATAAAACTTGAAAAATATGATGATTTTGAATGCAAATAGATGAACAAATATTCTTTAAAAAAGAAGAAGAAGAAAAAAAATACGAGCACATTTGGTGGAACCAATGCACATTCGGTGGCCCCAAATACTAATTGTAGCATTTTAATATGATCTTCTGATATAAGATTGGTGCAATGCGATCAATTAGGAGGTTTTAGGTAACCTATGGCATCCACCCTTCACCAACCATCTAACCAAACACTAGTAACCCCCTGTGCTATGGCCGCCAATGAATAAAAGAAATGCATGCCAGCTTTCTATACTAAAAAATTTTAATGGTTGTAGTCATCTCTAACACAATTATTAACACATATAGAAGGGAGCAAATAGAACGGACAAAATATTTACAAGATCTTAAGATAATATGTTGAAATAAAAAAATGCAAATAATGATTAAAAATATGGAGACAGATAATTAACTTATTGTTGATGTCTACTATTCCCCAAAAGCAACAACCCAAAAAAAGAAAAACAAATCAAATATATCAGTGAAAAATTATAGAAACAGATGCTAATCTTCGATGTAAGGATTGACCAAGCTTTAATAAAATCCTAAAGTGAAGAAAATGATCCAAAAAATTACCAAAAAAAAAAGAAAACAAACAATATCTTGATTGAAATGGAGAGGAGAAGAGAGATGGAATGAACTTCTTAGATCTCCTATGATTCTTGATCTTCAGCAGATTGATGGAGATTATAGAGTTGATCAAAGCTAAGATTGGATGGGTTCTGACCATCGAAGAGTGGGAGGGAGAAGAACAGAGCATTAGAATGACCAAAAAATACCAAGAATTGAGGAAGAGGTCACCATCTCCTAAAGACATTGAGAGTTGAGGAAGAGGCAGTGCTTGGTTGCTTGATGGATGAGGCAATGGGGCACCGCCTGGTTGGCCAAGAGCAAGAGGAAGAGGAAATAGGGTGCTGTCATCTGGTCGGCCAAGAGTACCACTTGGTTGCCCGATTGGTTGCTTAGGGTTAGAGAAGGATCGCGTGGGATGAAACAGTGGGCCACATGAACATTTTTGGCTTTTCGATTGCGATATGCAATTACATATTTGTATGATTTTGAATTTTAAATGGGCTCTCCCCATAGGTTTATTCATCCAGAAAATTAAACAAGTTATCTAATTCGATCCCATTCGATCCGATCCAAAAATTAAACAGGTTAAATAATCAGACATCTAAAATCTGAATCCGATTCGAATAATAAATAAGTTAAATGGGTCAACTTATTTATAATCCGAATTCATTTAGCCTAAATCTAAATTAATTTATGGTGGATCGAACATGGATTAGATTGGCGAGTCGGATCATATTTTGCCATCCTTAGTGGCGACAGGGGCCATAGTGCAATGTTTACATGGCCAATGGGCATGAACTAGTTCATATAGATTTTATTAGATCACCTCAACTACAAAAAGGAGTCAAGTTTGACAAGTGCCTTCACATCCTCCCCATCCATATAAAGCTTGCCAGCATTGACATTGTATTGACTTTGAAGTTTTGGAACTAAATTGATAATTAAAAATGATTGTATTATTTATTACATTATTTAAATTGAAATATCAAAACAATCAATTTATCAATTAACAATACTTTTCAATGATTGATTTTAATGGTTCAAACAGTTGGATGATTAAAAGTATCATGCAATGTTATCAATTGTCATTTTTTGATACTAAAAACATATCTCTAGGTTGGGTTACCAAATAGATGTTAAAGTTCTAAAGTATTTCAAAAATATAGGTATCAAATAGCAAAAATCTTTTTATTAAAAGTTCTATTAGCAAAAGTTCTACTTCCCAAAACTCTATGCTCACAAACTATACTACTTATAACAATCCCAAAATGGGCCTTGACACACTATAGATGACTGAAGATGCAAAGTGGTTATCTTTAGTATTTTTAATGTAATTTCTCTCTATCTTTTGTTTTTTGGTTTGTCTGCTTTTCTAGCTTTTGACTTACATTCATAATTTTGTGTTGGGCTTTGATTAGGCTAGCAGGTTTGTAGACCAGATTATTTAAAGTTTTTAAGTCTTAACATATTAGTTATCTTAGTAGGTTGTCGAGATCGAAGAGAACCAGGATCTTAGTTTATCTCAGTCAATATAGGAAGTTAGGAAATTCTGAGCAAATTGATATTCTCTCAAGATTTTAGCCAATCCTTTTAGGCTGAAACTATATCCAAGTATCGATTTTGAGATTTATCAATTATGATGTTGCATTTTAGGAAGTCAAAAAATAATTAAAAAATATATATGCTGACCTAAATGATAGTCTACCGATCAATATCTCAGAATATACAGATTTATTTTAGCTAAAATAAGAGGGTCATTATTTTTATTTGACATACACACGCACACATATATGTACGTATGTATGTACACTAATTGGTGTGGTGGTTTGGAACAAGAGAATTAACATATGGTTAGGATATGTAGATTTGCTATTAAAAAGATCAAGCTTGGACGCATCTAAAGATCCATGACTTATTTATGATATTTAAAGCATAAGTTATTTTATTTTTGTTATATATAATTACCTGAGTTTTTTTATTTTTTTTGGTGAAAGTCAATGCAATTTCTAACTAGTTACTAGTCTAACATGTTATAAAATGATTGATATAATTGAAGGAGGTTGATATAACTAACAAAGAGATGAGAGATTCATATTGCACTATGAGAGTGCATGTATCTAAATTTTCATTTTTCTTATGCTTTATCTCGAGATATATCCATGAAGTTTGTCCAATGGCCTATTATGCATCCATTAAAAGTTGAGATCAAGTCTGAATTCAAATTGTTAGATTTGCATCCTCTTTTTTAATCTTTATGATATAGTTAAAAGCCTTGAGTTTTTAATCTTCTACTTTAAGAATTATAAATTTGTAATAATAAACAAGCCAATTATAGTGCAGCATGGGAAAAGGCAAAAAAAAAAAAAAAAAAAAAAGAAGAAGAAGAAAGAAAGAAAAGGGAAAGATGATTAAGTCTAACTAAAAATTAGAGAACTATATAAAATTTAAGATGATAAAAAAACCTATTTTAGATACATATAAAACCCATGAGATGTTTGATTAAGAAAAAAGGATAAGACTATAAAATTCTACGACAAGATTTCTACTTAAGAATAGGTTAGCTATGATTTTTCTTTTGCAATAACCAAGTCTAAAAATAAATTTAATTTGCACAAGATTAAGAATTGATTAAAATCCAATTAAATCATCCTAAATAATATATTCTATTTTTTTTTATTATTTTTAATATTTTAAAATTTCATATTTTTGATTATCTTTAAGTTATGAATGGCAACATGAATGTTAGAATTTGCATTTAGCTTGCAAACATTTTATTTACACAAGATTTATATCAAAAATTTTCATACCGTATACCAATTTTACAAATGATATTTTAATTAGGTAGGTAGGAGAAAAAAATTATCGACAATTATAGTGATACAATAAAAGGTTTTATATATTTGTTATTTTTTTAATTTATTAAATACTAAATTATGCTATTATATATATATATATATATATATATATATATATATATATATATATATATATATATTACTTTTGGCATTAGGGATGGTAATTGGGTAGATTTTTTTGGATACTCAACCTATCTCGAACCCTAAAAAGACCGATTTGGTATATTCTAATAAGGTTTAGGATGTATTTGAAATTTTAATTAAAACCTATTCAGGTTGGATATTTACCCAATGGTATCTACTATCTGAATCCAATTATAAAATATATTTTATAAATTTATATAAAAAAATATATGTAAAAACCTAATGATTACCTTAACCAATAAGGCATAAATGGGCTTCATTAATACTTGATTGATAATTTATTTATACCACTCAAGCACTGATGCCTAGGCTTCTCTATTCGGTTGCTGTGCTTGCCTCCCACCCAATTGAGACTCCTAAGGATAGAAAAAATAAAGGAAAAATCGGGAGGGAGCACTGAGGTGGGGGCTGCGGCTTAGAAAAATTTAACAAAAACAAAGTAAAAACAAAAAAATTTAAAAAGTAAGGCCCTTTCTCACATTGATCATTTTTTTTTCTTTTATTTTATTTTCTTTTCATTTCATTCTCTTTTTGGAAGATGGGGAAGGACAGCACCTAAGGGAGATCAGAAGGGTTTCTTAGGTTTAGTTTGGGTTTTTGCCTCAAGCATATGGGATTTTGTAGGAGTTGTGATGGTATAAGTTAGTTCTTGAGAGATTTTGAGAGCTTAAATCTTGATAGGAGTATGATATTTTGTAGGGTTCGTGAATTTTTGATCCAATAGATTTCTTTGGTCATAAAATTTTAGTTCTATTCTCATGATAATATGAATATAAATGAGGCTTAATGGGGTAGGTCCGGGTGGCCGACAGGTATAAGAAATTTAAATAGGATGGGTTTGGAATTTTTGTTTAATCTTGTAATCGAGTGTCGGGCCACTCCAAGATTGCATACTTTGCACTCTTCAGATGTTGTTCATATTTCTCTCTTCAGGTGTCCAAGCCACTACGTCCGGCATGCCATCTCATCCTATTACATGCAACTCCATGTTTAAACACAAAGAAAGTACACGTAGAACTTGACACAAGCAATTAGAAGATTTTTTACTGATTTATTATTAATTTTAAAATAATTTATGAAAATAATATTTCTAAAAAATTATTTATCAAAATACTATCCAGAGGAAAGTCCCCTATGATAGGGCGACTTTAGGTGCTGTTGGTGCAAAAATCCGCTTGCACCGGAGAAGCTGGAGTCGAGAAGTCGCGGTCGCCGTCGGAACTGCAAAAGAAGTCTAAACCGAGGTGGGGTTGCTCCGGCAAGACCCTCCGACGCTCAAGTCAGTTCTCTGCCTCAACAAGAATGGAGTGCTCGAACGAAAATTTTAGCAGAGTTTTTAGGTAAAAATGAGAGCTTATGGAATAACGTATCTGGGGTTCCCCTTTTATAGACGGAGGGGGCAACAAATTGATAGCGAGCCTGTAATCGTCTAGTAGTGGGCCGCCAGAGTCAGGAGAATTTATTGCGGAGGGTAGTGGAGTGGGATCGTGGCTATCGCCGTGGCTCGCCACGTGGAATCAGTTACGGGGAGTAGAGCGGCGTCCACTGTCGTGACTCATCAGGGAGTGGTGGAATCGCACAGGATCCACCGCAGGGAGTGGAGTAAAATCGTGGCCATTAATACGGCCTGTCAGGGAGTGATGGAGCTGCGTAGGGTCTGCCGCAGGGATGGAGCAGTGTTGTGACCGTTACTGTGGCCCGCCAGGGGGTCCAGACTTGTCGGCCGAAGTTCGGTTGGAGTCGGTAGCGAGGTCCGGTACCCGTAGAGTTTGGGCGAGGTCTTCCCGCAGTCGGAATAGAAGACGGAGTCTGGCTTCCGTAGGAGTCTGGACGAAGTCTACTTACAGTTGGGGTCGTGGGCGGAGTCCGGCTCCCGTAGGAGTCCGAACGGAGTCCGTCTGCAGTCGTTGGAGTTGAGGATGGAGTCCGACTCCCGTAGGAGTCTGGGCGGAGTCTTCCTGCAATTAAAATCAAAGGCGGAGTCCGGTTCCCGTAGGAGTCCGGACAAGGCTTACTAGCAGTTGAAGTTGAGGACGGAGCCCGGCTCCCGTAGGAGTCCGGGCGGAGTCTACTTGCAGTCAAGTCGTGGGCGGAGTCCGGCTCCCGTAGGAGTCCGGACGAAGTCCGTCTGCAGCCGTTGGAGTCGAGGACGGAGTCCGGCTCCCATAGGAGTCCGGGCGAGTCTTCCTGCAATTAAAATCAAAGGTGGAGTCGGTTCCGTAGAAGTCTGGACAAGGCTTACTAGCAGTTGAAGTTGAGGACGGAGCCCGGCTCCCGTAGGAGTCCGGGCGGAGTCTACTTGCAGTCGAAGTCGTGGCGGAGTCTGACTCCCGTAGGAGTCCGGACGAAGTCCGTCTGCAGCTGTTGGAGTCGAGGACGGAGCCCGGCTTCCGTAGGAGTCCGGACGGAGTCTTCCTGCAATTAAAATCAAAGGCGGAGTCTGGTTCCCGTAGGAGTCCGGACAAGGCTTACTAGCAGTTGAAGTTAGGATGGAGCACGGCTCCCGTAGGAGTTCGGGCAGAGTCTACTTGCAGTCGAAGTCGTGGGTGGAGTTCGGCTCTCGTAGGAGTCCGGACGAATTCTGTCTGCAGCCGTTGGAGTCGAGGACGGAGCCCGGCTCCCGTAGGAGTCCGGGTGGAGTCTTCCTGCAATTAAAATCAAAGGCGGAGTTCGATTCCCGTAGGAGTCCGAACAAGGCTTACTAGCAGTTGAAGTTGAGGATGGAGCCCGGCTCCCGTAGGAGTCCGGGCGGAGTCTACTTGCAGTCGAAGTCGTGGGCGAAGTCCGGCTCCCGTAGGAGTCCAGACGAAGTTCGTCTGCAGCTGTTGGAGTCGAGGACGGAGCTCGGCTCCCGTAGGAGTCCGGGCGGAGTGATGGGGGTTCACCAACGGCAGTCAAAAGTCGGAAGAGACTTGCGAGGGTCAATTCCGCCAAGAACTTCGATCGAGGGTATTTTATACCCAACACCAGTCCCCCCACTTTGAGTTTGAATTTCAAATGAAGGAAGTTCAGAGAGGTTGTCGCAGCCAAAGTTTCCTCCCTGACGTCTCGGCGCAACCGCCCTCGGATATGTCGGCATTTAATGCACGCATGCCAGAGCTCTTTTTCTGATTAGGGTGATCCGAAGAGTCTTTTCGGAACTCCCACCGAGATGCGATCCCAAGCGTCGCGCCGTGGAAATTTGTGAGCAGTCAATCCTCGATAGCGGCGAGTGAGATACGCGGGACACGTGGGAAGCACCGGTTGGTCTAGGATACCCGCCACCATAATTGCGCTAAGATCCGTTGCCTATTTAAACCCCCTACCCTTCCTTCGGGGCTTTACTCCGCCTAAAAGACGGCACCTTTCTTTCGTCTGAGAGCCTAGCTACTCAGCCACTCCCTTGGTGCCCCTGCCAACTCCGAGCGTCCTCCGCGCCGGTCTTTGCCGCCTCTCTACCATCCTCAGCCCCCCGATTCCTCTTTAAGGGACTTCCCCGCCTGGTCCTCCACCCCAGAGGCCATCCTCAAGAGGATGCCAAGGGTTGGAGGAAGGCAAGAAGGAGAACAGCGGTCTGCGAGTTCTCCGATCATCGAGCGGCCGCTGAAGGTCCCCGTTGCTTCAAAGGGGATTTGAGGAAGAATTCCTTCAACAACAGGGGTTTAATGATGGAGACCACCGGTAAAGGCGTTCTGCCTGAGAATTTTGGAGTAGCAAGACGGGGTGACACCAGTCAGGAGGGCAGAGCCGTCGTCGCAAGCTGTGGCGGGATCCTTGATGTCGTCGGGGTCGAGGGACCAGAAGCGGTCGGCGTCGATGATGGGGCAGTAAAACTTGTTGCGGGGACGGTGGAAGTAGCGCATGCCGACCTTGCCGGAACATTTTGGACGATGGTTGTCGCAGAGCGTTTGGTGATAGTGCATATCTCTGGCGCCGTCGCTGCCTCTGGGGTGACTCCGGTTCTTCTTGAAACAGGTCTTTGTCGCCGCTGTCGTTGCCCTGACTGCCCCCTGGAATCTATCCCATCCTTTTCCCCCTGGGGTTGGGATTTCGGAGGTGGAGCGAAATAAGGTGGGGCGAGAGCCGATAGGTCTGCCACACGTGCTGGAAAACGCAGCTGGGAAGGACAGGAACGGGAAGAGAAGTTTGTAGTTTGAAGCGGCCTCCGGTGTATCCTTTCCAAGTCATGTTTCGGGTCTTGTAATAATATATTCTTTTCTGGCCCTCCAGGTCTTGTAACGTACATCTTGTTAGTTGAAAAATGAGAAGGAGATTTTGTTACCTCGTGAATTGTCATCTGCCGAACTTCCTTCCCTTTCTCATCTTTTCTTCCTCTTTCTTCTCCCCTTTTCTTCTCTTTTCTTTTTTTTTTTTCGACGTCGTCCTTAGGTCATCGGTGGCTCTTTTATTTGTGTTGAATTGTCGTTTGCCAAGCTCCTTTTAGGTTTTTGCGTCGTTCGAAGATACTCGGTTGCCATCATATCGACCCATCTTTTCCGCCAGTGGCTGCAGACTCGCCTGGGGGCCATTCGGGCTTGGTGTTCCCCCTCAGGGCTTGAGCTCGAAGGTCTGAGCTTCTGTCACCCCGAGGAAGTTGTCCTACCTTGGATTTGCGTAGAAAGCTTTCTTGAAAGCTGGGATTCTTGATGAGGGCCCCAATCCTTGCCGCGATGGGGTTCTCCGCACCTTGGACGCTGTTTATTTTCCAATCGTCGCTGATGTGGCCCATCGCCTTCTTTTTTTTTTCTTTTTCATCTGGAATTTTTCCTCCGCTCTCAGCGAGGCTACGGGAGTTCGGTTCTCGTAGGCGAAGTCGAGGCGAAGTTCGGCTCCCGTGGGAGTCCGGACGAAGATTACCAGCCGTTGAAGTTGGTGACGGAGCCCAGCTCCCGTAGGGGTCTGGACAGAGTGGAGTCCTCCCTCTGATTGGAGTTGCGGATGGAGCCCGACTCCCGTAGGAGTCTGGGTGGCGTCTTCCTGCAATTAAAGTAATGTGCGAAGTCCGACTCCCGTAGGAGTCCGGACGGGGTTTATCATTAGTCGAAGTTGGCGACGGAGCCCGGCTCTCGTAGGAGTCCGGGCGGAACTTACCATCGATTGAAGTTGGTGACGGAGCTCGGCTCCCGTGGGAGTCTGGGCGGAGTCCTCCTTGCGGCAGAAGTCGCGGATGGAGTCCGGCTCCCGTAGGAGTCTGGGCCTTCGACTTTGCTCAAGTTAGGGCGAGATTTTTCTCCTGTCCCTAACAGGACTGTGGGGGTGCATGTGGGCGTTGTAGGGCCTCCCCCCACGATCTAAATGGAACCGGACCTTTGACTTTGCTCCAGTTAGGGTGAGATTTTTCTCCTGTCCCTAACAGGGCTGTGGGGGCGCATGTGGGCGTTGCCGGGCCTCCCCCCCATCCGATCTAAATGGAACTGGGCCTTCGACTTTGCTCCAGTTAGGACGAGATTTTCCTCCTGTCCCTAACAGGGCTGTGGGGGCACATATGGACGTTGCAGGGCCTCTCCCCCCATCCGATCTAAATGGAACCGGGCCTTCGACTTTGCTCCAGTTAGGGCGAGATTTTTCTCCTGTCCCTAACAGGGCTGTGGGGGCGCATATGGGCGTTGCAGGGCCTCTCCCCCCATCCGATCTAAATGGAACCGGGCCTTCGACTTTGCTCAAGTTAGGGCGAGGTTTTCCTCCTGTCCCTAACAGGGCTGTGGGGGCGCATATGGGCGTTGCAGGGCCTCTCCCCCATCCGGTCTAAATGGAACCGGACCTTCGACTTTGCTCAAGTTAGGGAGAGGTTTTCCTCCTGTCCCTAACAGGGCTGTGGGGGCGCATATGGGCGTTGCAGGGCCTCTCCCCCCATTCGGTCTAAATGGAACCGGGCCTTCGACTTTGCTCAAGTTAGGGCGAGATTTTTCTCCTGTCCCTAACAGGGCTGTGGGGGTGCATATGGGTGTTGCAGGGCCTCTCCCCCCATCCGGTCTAAATGGAACCGGACCTTCGACTTTGCTCAAGTTAGGGCGAGGTTTTCCTCCTGTCCCTAACAGGGCTGTGGGGGCGCATATGAGTGTTGCAGGGCCTCTCCCCCCATCCGGTCTAAATGGAACCGGGCCTTCGACTTTGCTCAAGTTAGGGCGAGGTTTTCCTCCTGTCCCTAACAGGGCTGTGGGGGCGCATATGGGCGTTGCAGGACCTCTCCCCCCATCCGGTCTAAATGGAACCGGGCCTTCGACTTTGTCGGGACAAGGTTTCCCTTTAGTTTCTGATACAGTTTGTTTGAATTGTCCAAAGACATACAGGTATGCAACTTTCGATTAAAATGAAGTTATTGGTAGTACATCCGTAAGTTTTTCGAGCTCCATGGTCGCGGGAGGTCGGCTCCTCTGAGTTCCTTAAGATAATAAGCACCGGGCCGAACTACTTCTTTGACTTCATACGGTCCTTCCCAGTTTGGGGCGAGTTTCCCCCGATCCTGAGGTTGCGAGACAGCGGCTCGTCGAAGCACTAGATCTCCTGCTCTAAAGGTTTTGTTCTTGACCCGGGTGTTGTAATATCGAGCGACTTTCTGTCTGTAGGCTGCCATTCGAACCTGAGCTATCTCCCATCTTTCTTCCAGCAGGTCGAGATTGGCTCTAAGACCTTGCGAATTTTGATGTTCGTCGAATGCCATGACTCGTGCCGATGGGAGTTTAAGCTCGATTGGGATGACGGCTTCCATACCGAAGGCTAAAGCAAAGGGGGTCTCCCCCGTAGGTAGCCTCTGGGTAGTTCGATATGCCCACAATACATGATAAAGTTCGTCCGCCCAAATTCCCTTCGCTTTTTCGAGCCTTATCTTAATCCCCTGCAAAAGGGTTCGATTAGTCACCTCAGCTTCGCCATTCGCCTGGGGATGGGCTACTGATGTGAAGTTGTGGGAGATGTTCAGATCTTCACAGAATTCGACGAATTTTGCTGCTGCGAATTGCCGTCCATTATCAGTGATTAGGATTTTAGGCAGACCGAACCTACACACGATCGACTTTCAGACGAAATCTTGCACTTTTGCTTCTGTGATTTTCGCTAGTGGCTCGGCTTCAACCCATTTGGTGAAGTAGTCGATCGCTACAAGGAGGAACTTCCTTTGCCCAGACGCCAGGGGAAAGGGGCCGAGAATGTCCATCCCCCATTGTGCAAAAGGCCATGGGGCACTCAAGGGTGTGAGCTTGGTGGCGGGCTGTCTCTGAACGTTGGCGTATCTCTGGCATCGATCACACTTTTTGACATATTCAATCGAATCATGATGCATTGTTGGCCAGTAATATCCCTGGTGGAGCAACTTGTGGGATAAAGATCTAGCCCCCAAATGGTATCCGTAAATTCTTCATGTACTTCCCACAAGGCGTAGTCAGCTTCCGAGGGCCGGAGACATTTTAAGAGGGGCAAGGAGTATGATCTCTTGTACAACTTGCCCTCATAAAGGATGTACCGGGAGGCCTGATTTCGGAGCTTCCGAACTTCTTTCGCATCCTGGGGGAGAACTCCATCTCTGAGATAGATTATCAGTGGGTCGACCCAGCTGGGCTCGTGGTCAATCTCCATCACGGGCCGCGATTCTTCTGTACTCGGGTGCTTTAGGACTTCAAAGAGAATGCCTTGGGGCAATTCGGCCGGAGCCGACGTCGCAGCTTGGAGAGAAGGTCAGCCCTGATATTTTCCAACCTTGGAATCTGTCTAATGTTGAAGCTGCTAAAGGCGGGAGTGAGCTCCTTTACCTTCTCAAGGTATTTGGCCATATTGTCCTCCCGCACTTCGTAACTCCCGCTGACTTGTCCCACCACTAGTTGAGAGTCGCTGTGCACCCGGAGCTGACCTATTTCCAGCTCTTTGGCGATCCTTAGTCTGCGATCAGAGCTTCATATTCTCTCCATTGTTTGTCGCGGGGAACTCGAAATGCAGAGCGTATTCTGTAATGACTCTCTCCGGACTGACCAAGATCAGGCCTGCACCTGCACCCGACATATTGGAAGATCCGTCCACATAGAGGGCCCAAAAGCGATCAGAGGGATCGGCCTCTTCTTCGGGGGAGTTCGGTTGGGACTTCAGATCGTCAACTTTGCTTTGCTCAGGTTCAGCTTCCTCTGGGATGGTACACTCTACTATGAAATCTGCCAGTATTTGGGCCTTCACGCTGGTCTGGGTCGATAATTGATGTCGAATTTCGTGAGCTCGATCGCCCATTTTGCCATCCTCCGGAGGTGTCCGTCTGGTGTAAAACTTCTTGATTGGTTGTTGGTGAGTAGCGTTATGGTATGCCCTTGAAAGTAGGATCGGAGCCTCCGGGCTGCAATCAATAAGGCGTAAGTCAGTTTTTTCTAATTTGATGTACCTGGTCTCGGCATCCCTCAACGTCGGCTAACGTAGTAGATTGGCCGCTGGACTTCGCTTCCTCTTTGACAAGAACGGCCGCGAGGCCATGGGAGAGACCGCCAGGTATAAAAATAGCTCCTCCCCAGGCTCAGGCTTTGCTAACAGCGGGGGTGAGCCAAGGTAGCTCCTTAATTCTTCGAATGTCTGTTGGCACTCGGAGGTCCAACAGAAGTTCTTCGGTTGCTTGAGGGTTTGAAAGAAGGGCAAGCACCGTTCGGCCGACCTTGGACGAAGCGATTAAGGGCCGCTATCCTCCCCGTGAGGTGCTGAACCTCTTTTATCGACTTTGGGGCGGCCATCTCCTGGATGGTGCAATTTTCTCTGGATTGGCCTCGATCCCGCGCTCTGATTCCATGAAGCCCAGGAATTTTCTGAGGTTACTCCGAAAGCGCATTTAGTTGGGTTCAGCTTCATTCTATATTTTCGAAAGGCGTCGAAGGTCTCCTCGAGGTCGACGACATGATCTCTGAAAGACTTGCTTTTTACGAGCATATCGTCCATGTAGACCTCCATGTTACGGCCGATCTGCTCCTTGAAGATTTTGTTCACCAACCGTTGGTAGGTTGCGCCCGCATTCTTGAGGCCAAAAGGCATGACCCTGTAACAGTAAAGGCCACGATTAGTGATGAAGCTTCTTTTCCTCATCTTCTGGTGCCATTCTAATTTGATTATAGCCGGAGAACGCATCCATGAAGGTGAGGAGCTCATGGCCCGAGGTCGCGTCCATCAGTTGATCGATTCTGGGAAGGGGGTAGCTGTCTTTCGGACAGGCCTTATTCAGCTTTTTGAAGTCTATGCACATCCTCCACTTGCCGTTTGCTTTTTTGACCAGGACAACGTTGGAAATCCAATCAGGATAATTGACTTCCTTAATGAATCCGGCTTAAGGAGCTTATCCACTTCCTCGGCTATCGCCTTCTGCCTCTCCGGAGCATGACTTCGGATTTTTTCTTTCGTCGGTCGATGCTTTGGATCGACGGCCAGATGATGCTTATGACTTCCGTGTCAATCCCGGCATGTCTGCTGGAACCTAAGCGAAAACGTCTGCATTCCTTCGTAAAAAATCAATGAGACGCATCCGCACCTCTTCCCCTAGGTTGGAGCCGATCATGCTACATGCTCTGCATTCCTGTCGTTCAAAGGGATTGGTACCAGATCTTCGATTGGGGCGCCCCTTCTTCGGTGAGTCATCGCAGCATCCAGTCCATCGACGGGGCAGGAGTCAGATTGATCGCTTCTTCGCAAGGCTATATTGTAGCAGTGTCTGGCCAGGGCTTGGTCTCCCCGGACCTCTCCGGTCCCCTGGTTGGTGGGAACTTCAACTTCAAATGGTAGGTCGATACGACGGCTCGGAGAGCATTGAGGCCAGGTTGGCGAGATTGCATTGTAGGTGATGGGCCTTCACCACCAAGAAATTCACCAGGGCCCTGGATTGCCTTGGGTTTGACCTGCGGCCATAGTCAAAGTTATTATTCCTTCCGTCGGAATGGCATCACCGGTAAATCCTACCAAAGGGGAGCTGATCGGCCTCAGATGGCTGTCAAGGTGGACATTCTTGAAAAGGCATCGTAGAACAAGATGTCGATCGAACTTCCATTGTCGACAAGAACGCGACGGACGTCGTAATTTGCTATATTCAAGGAAACTACGACCGCATCGTTATGAGAGAATTGGACTCCCTGAGTGTCTTCTTCGGTAAAGGTTATGGGCTCTTCAGTCTTTTGCCGCTTGGGGGATACGGCCGGTATATTGGTCATTTTCTGTTGGGATCCTCCCGAGATGGTGTTGGCGAAATCCGTCGGAGGCCGATCGCCCGGCCACTCCATGCCGGTGACCATAGCCAGAGGGCACGAGGCCTGGGAAACCAGAGGCGAGATCGAGGTCCGAGATATGGTTGCGGAGGCCGTGGGTAGCTGCGCGGATGCTTCACGAGAAGGCATCGGACGAGGATCCAGTGGGGGAAAGGAGAAGTGGGTGTCGAAGAAGATGACCGGAGGCGGTCCCATTGAGCGCTCCTTTAAGAACAAGGATACTGCGAAGACACAGCCCTTCCTCTAGTGCCAATCCTGTTGGTGCAAAAATCCGCTTGCGCCGGAGAAGCTGGAGTTGAGGGAGTCACCGCCGGGACCTGCAAAAGAAGTCTAAACCGGAGGTGGGGTTGCTCCGGCAAGACCCTCCGATGCTCAAGTCAGTTCTCTGCCTCAACAAGAATGGAGTGCTCGAACGAAAATTTTAGCAGAATTTTTAGGTAAAAATGAGAGTTTATAGAATAACGTATCTGGGGTTTCCCTTTTATAGACGGAGGGGGCAACAAATTGATAGCGACGCCTGTAACCGTCTGGTAGTGGGCCACCCAGAGTCAGGGAGAATTTATTGCGGAGGGTAGTGGAGTGGGATCGTGGCTATCGCCGTGGCTCGCTACGTGGAATCAGTTACGGGGAATCGAGCGGCGTCTGCTGTCGTGACTCGTCAGGGAGTGGTGGACTCGCACAGAATCTACCGCAGGGAGTGGAGCAGAGTCGTGGCCGTTAATACGGCCTGTCAGGGAGTAATGGGGTTACGCAGAGCCACCGCAAGGAGTGGAGCAGTGGTGTCCGTTACTGTGGCTTGTCAGGGGATCCAGACTTGTTGGCCGAAGTTCGGTTGGAGTTGGTAGCGAGGTCTGACACCCGTAGGAGTTCGGACGAGGTCTTCCCGCAGCCAGGATAGAAGATGGAGTCTGACTCTCGTAAAAGTACGGACGCAGTCTACTTGTAATTGGGGGTCGTAGGCGGAGTTCGACTCCCGTAGGAGTCTGAACGAGGCTTACCAGCGGCAGAAGTCATGGACGGAGCCCGGCTCCCGTAGGAGCCCAGGCGGGGCTTCCTTGCTGCAGAAATCATGGCGAAGCCCGGCTCCCATAGGAGTCCGGGCGGAGTCTTCCTTGCTGTAGAAGTCATGGACGGAGCCCGACTCCCATAGGAGTCCGAGCGGAGTCTTCCTTGCTGCAGAAATCATGGACGGAGCCCGGGTCCCGTAGGAGTCCGGGCGGAGTCTTCCTTGCTGTAGAAGTCGTGGACGGAGCCCGACTCCTGCAGGAGTCCGGGCGGAGTCTTCGTTGCTGTAGAAGTCATGGACGGAGTCCGGCTCCCGTAGGAGTCCAGGCGGAGGCTTCCTTGCTGTAGAAGTCGTGGACGGAGCCCGGCTCCCGTAGGAGTCCGGGCGGGGGCTTCCTTGCTGCAGAAATCGTGGGCGGAGCCCAGCTCCCATAGGAGTTCGGGCAGAGTCTTCCTTGCTGCAGAAATCGTGGGTGGAGCCCGACTCCCGTAGGAGTCCGGGCGGAGTCTTCCTTGCTGCAGAAATCGTGGGCGGAGTCCGGCTCCCGTAGGAGTCCGGGCGGAGTCTTCCTTGCTGTAGAAGTCGTGGACGGAGCCCAGCTCCCGTAGGAGTCCGGGCGGAGTCTTCCTTGCTGTAGAAGTCGTGGACGGAGCCCGGCTCCCGTAGGAGTCCGGACGGAGTCTTCCTTGCTGTAGAAGTCGTAGACGGAGCCCGGCTCCCGTAGGAGTCCGGGCGGAGCGACGGGAGCTCACCAACAGTTGTTGAAAGTCGGAAGAGACTCGCGAGGGTCGACCCTGCCAAGAACTTCAGCCGAGGGTATTTTATGCCCAACAAGTATAAATTTATAAAATTATATAATTTATATTTTTAATATAATATAATTAATTTTATATTTATGATTGTGATAAATAATTATTATTTTATTTATAATATATTTTAAAAAATATAATTGCTTATTATTATGATTAAAATAGATTTTTAAAAAATTAATTATAATTTTTTTAAAAAAATAAAAAACTATTAATGACGACATTAGTGATGGGTGAAGCCATTGCTAATAGTTTCAAATTAAAAAAAAATAAAAAACTATTAGCGACGACATTAGTGATGAAAAATTTTATCGCTAATAGTTTTAATTAATAAAAAATTAAAATAAAAAAATTTAGCGATGGCTTCGTTGTCGCTAATGTCATTGCTAATTATCTCTATTAGCAACAGGAACATTACTATCTCTAATAATGATGATTAGCGATGAGTTTATTTTCAATAAACTTTTAGCGATGGGGTTTTGTTGCTAATAGTATTAGCGATGGGATTTAGATTATTAGTGACCGCGAATAGCTATCACTAATAATCCATTTTCTTGTAGTACGAGTAACAGTTTGAATTGTGTTGTAGAAGCCTTTTCTTCTAGCAAAGGTAGGATAAATGGCATTCATGATTCTATCACGTACTCATGGACATTGCACAAAATCATGAAGAGGAAGTGGACAAATTACAAAGATACTTTACCAAAGTTCTCAAGTTCTCGAAGGAGAAGATGGAGGAATTGAGGAAATAGTAGGAGGGGGTTGCCGTGATCACTCAAAGCTTCTGTCAAAGGCTCCCATTAGAGTCGATCACCAAGGATTTTAAGTAGGGGTGGCAATCCAATCGAAGCAGGTCGGGTATAAATGGGTCAGATCTGATACAAATTGAGTCAAAAAATTTTAAATCTGGATCAGACCTATTTATTATATAGATCATATTTTAAAATCTAAATCCAACCTATTTAATAAATAGATAACTCGACTTGATCTGCTTACAACCCATTTACAACCCAATCAAGAAAATAAAACCTGGCCCTTCTATAATCTGTTTAAAAAAATAAAAAAAATTAAAACCTACTCCACCCAACCACCTCTTTGCCCTTGTCGCATCTTCGCCTGACCACATCTCTACCCTCACTGTGCTCTCGCCACCTCTGGCTCTACTCGACCGAAGCTCTCATTCCTCATTCGAAAAAAAACTCATTTTAGCATCCAATTTTTCCCTAACTTAGAAGCTAAACTAGCTTCAAAATCCAAAATAAATCACATAACTTTTTTAGTGTTCCAGGTGACCTAGCATAAGAGGCTTCTTCCTTAATCACTTCCCCCCACATTATTCCACAATCCCACTCGATGGCAAAAGCTAAACCACCACCAAAATCAAAGGCAAATAAACCCAAACACCCACAATTTAGAGTTCCAGACATCCAAAGATGAGAAAATTATTCTTAGCAACATTTTTATTCCCAAAACAATCACACCTTTGTTGTACTAGAATAGCGATATCTTGATGTGGACAACAGAGCTATCAGAAGTCGGTGACATGATTTAGATTCGATTTAGATTGAAGAAGCTCCATTAAATTGACTCTACTTCAGTTATTTATTTTCAATCAATAATTTTTTTTATCCATTTAGTTTTGGATCCATAAGGCCATACTTCGATTTGTGTTGGTTTGTCCACGTTATTTTTGGAGCCACCACTTTCCACACACCTAGGGAAGAAATATGAATGCCAGCATGTGCCATGCCCAAAGATTCTCATGCCTAATTGTGCCAAGCATCAAGCACTCATATAGAGTTTCATTTTTTTTTTAAGATTTCTTAAGAGTTTTTGGCTACTTAATTATTTTATTGAAGGCTGATTTCTTTCCTATGGTAGATTACTTTGTTTGAAAATTAGACATAATGCTTTACTTTTTTGTATAAGGGTTGATTTCTTCCTTATAAAAGATAAAAGATTTCTAAAGAAATAGGACCCCTAGGGCCCTATATAAATCTTTGTATCTTTCGTGAAGAAAGCAATGGATGATTTTACAAATTCTACAAATACTTGTATCAATCGCTCTAAGAGGGAAAATGTGTGAGATCCAAAATCACCCCACAAGGAGAGAGTGTGAGGCTCACTTTCTATCCTATCCTTTAACTTTCATTTACTTAAGATCCAGTATTTCTACGATCCTGATTCGACTCCACCATCTACCCACGCAAGCCTATCCCATCAAAAAAGATCTGTCTCCTCTAGAATTTTCATCTATCATGCTGAAAGAAAAGAATGATCTTTTATTCTACAGATCATATGCTATCAAGGACCTTCGTTCCTTCTCAGTTGATCTTTGATTTTTATTTTTCTGTTAGATCTGATGTTGGTAAAGACCTAGTTCTTTATCGATGGATCTTGGTTAAAAGATTAAGAGCCTTAATCACCTTAATCAGGATGATTTCTTAACTACCACGATCCAGATTCTTATCATCTTCTTGAATTTTTTCATATGTTTAATGTTTTACTTTCTCTCATTCCATTCATTTTTTTTTTGCATTTACTTGTGAGCATATTTAATTTTTGCTATCTGTTTATATACTTTTCTATTGCTAGTTATTTACTGATCTCTAGAATGGTATTTATCTGCATCATTTAGATTGATCTCATTTTGATCTCGTATCAATCAATCACGCCTCCTAAGCAGAGTATAGGCAACTATATTGTCTGTTCTGAGAATAATGATGCCCTTGGTCGGACGTGATTTATTGTTAATGAATAAAAGAGAGCTTAATCATTAGGATTGGTTTCTTTCTTTTTTCTTTAGGATTATCCCGCATCACATCTCCACCCCAAACCCCGCTCCCAACACACAAATTGGAACTAGGAGAAGAAAATAAGAGACATAAAGAGGGGAGGGAGGAAGGGAAAGAGAGAGAGAGAGAGAGAGTGACCTATAATTGGCCACGATAACAACGAGGCCGACGATGCTGACACCCTCACAGAAGGAGAGCGTGAGGACCCTGAAGTTCTTGAAGGACCTGGCAATCAACTCGACGCAGTCATCGGTGACGACCATGCACTTAATGTGGAGCTCCTTCACCTTTGGAACTCCAATTTCTTCGCATCGGCATTGTCTCGAGAACTTGGCCTCGACATCGACATCATCTCTACAACAACAGCATCATCATGAAGGAGGAAAGGGAGGAGAAAAGATAAGAAACCCTAGCCATGCGAATATCCGATGGGGAATTGAAAATCGATGAAATACAAGGTGTAGTGACTAGCGCACGCCGCGCACTATGTGGGAGGCCCACTAGCATGTTACTGATCCAACCCATATACTTGCTAATCTGGTCCAACCCAAAACTTATATGGGTTAAATGGGTTAAACAGGTTAGATATATAAAATCTGAATCCGATCCAAATAATAAACAAGTTAAATGAGTTAATCTATTTATAATCTGAATCTGTTTAGCCTAAATCCAAACATATTTATGACAGATCAAACACTGATCGGATTGGTGGATTGAGTCATATTTTGTCATCTCTAATTTTAAGGATGGAGAAAAGTTACAGTATAAGATGGGGGCATTCTTGCTGACAAAGGACCACCAACAACTCCATTTTTCGTTGGAGGCTGATTGTGATGCCATTGTTAAGGGTGGACCCTGATTTGCTGTCGGCTAGTTGCTGGCCTTAGAGCCATGGGTACCCGACTTCGTGTTGTAGTCCAATAGATAGTAGTGTAGCTGAGGCTTGGGCTACCAATTGAGTATTAGAAAACGACAACTATCCTTGGAATCATAGCAGATGTGGGGAAACTATTAGCAATAGATGATTTCACTGATTAGCTCCAAAAATTGGGGTTGGCTTGGATCTAGGTAGAGGTTGACTTGGTGGAGCTATTGAAGCTTGGGGTGTTGATCAACAGGAGTAGAGGTGTTTTTTGGTAGCCCTTTATCTATGAGAATATATTGGCCATGTGCCACCAGTGGGGCCAGCTCTGGCACATTTATGAAGGGTGCTGATTCTCCGAAGTGGAACTTAACTTAGAGGGGAACAACTATCTTTTGTAGTCAAATATCTTTGTGAAAGTAGGAGGGAGCATATACAATCTGGGTGTCCTATCGTCGATGGTGGTGGAAAGAGGAGGAGATCGTGGTTCTAATAATAGTGGAGATGGGGGTTTTGCTCAAGTGGTTCACTCATGGTTCTGCCAATGGCTGGTCACTTCTAGGCTCTAACAACCTAGGGCACCATGATCTGGGGTGAAGGAAAGGTAAGAGACCAAGTCTAATCTAGACTTGTTAGAGCCGAACTTATCCTCATTGCGGCCAAGTTCGTCAAGATAGCACTGAGCTCCCAGGCTCACCCTCTGACTCGGATGAGTAGCAGAAACCAAGCAAGGTGGCTTGTTGTCGATCTCTATGTAGGTGGTAGGATGAAATCAAGCTTGGATGAGCCAAACGGGTGACTTTGGATAATGGGTTGAATCAGCATTTAAGATTCTCACGGACATGAGCACAAGTGGAGAAGGAATTAATGGACCTGGGCTGGGAGGAGGGCCCAATTGCATGTGATTCGAGGTTGGTGGAGAAGGGCTACCCCAATCTAAAGAGAGCCAGGAGCCCAAATGCATCTGCGGCCCAGATCTAGAAGGTTATTAGGGCCTGTAGTCAGATTCGAACTCACTTGGGCCATTGATCTACAGCCCATGTGGGAAAGATGTTCTGGGCCAGATTTGCCCACGCTGTAGAGGGCATGGGGATAGATCATCATCCTCCAGTTGGATCACTGGAGTTAGAGGGGGCAGTGCCCCTGAGTTAGGGGCCAGGAGGCCCAGTTTGAGGTTGTTTAACTTTGTTCAACAAGCCAATACAAGAGAGATTCTACAAAAAAAACTTGGGAAAGACTTTGCTGGTTGTGTTCTGTGTGACTCAGCACTTGAATTCGTCAATCACCTTTTTATCTCCTACCCTTTTGCTGGCTATTATTAGAACTTTTTCTATGACTATAACCCTATTGCACCACCTAACACTTTGAAGAAGATCCTTTTCTTGGTGTAAGATAAAATTTTTCCCTTAGATGAGGGTCAGGATTTTTGGTTTGTTTGCTGCTTTATGCTGGAGTATTTGGAACGAGCGCAATGCTCGTATCTTCCGTCACAAATCTGCTGCCCCTTAGGTTTGTTGCTAGAAAATATGGAATTTAGCCTTGCAACAGTCCATTCTCTTGAAAGAGAGGGATCTACTAGGTTTTTCATTAATGGTTGCTAATCTAAAACCTTGTTCATTAGGCCCATCTAAAGATAGTGATCGCGTACTATACATAAGCTCTCGTCACTACATGCTGCCTTCTTGTCTAATTTTCTACCAGACCTTAGGGACAATAATGAAGATAGTTTTACCTGGAGAACTATTATATGATCTTTTATCCAAATTCAGCTCTTTTCTGAGTCTCTTTCTATACTGCTGCCTCATATTTGGTCATTGATGCTGTTAGTTGGAGATAATGATGATGAAACTATTGACACCTTGGTTGGGAGTTTGGGGAAGAAAAGAAAAGAAAATACTAGTAAGAAAAAAAAAGAGAAGAAAAAAAAGAAAGTATATTTCTTTCCTCTTGATTGGAAGTTTAAAGAAAAAAGAAAATTATTTCTTCCTTTCTTGATTAGAAGCAAAGAAGAAAGAAAAAGAAAGAAAATGTTACAACCTTCTTTTACTATTATACCCTTGAAAGGAATCCAATAAACTGAAGAAAGAAACCAAGAAAAGATCTTATCTTTTAATTTTTTTCATCTTTCTTTTTATTTTCATTGATGTTTTTCATCCATAGGAGTTCAATCAGATGGGAGACTTAGGTGGGAGGCTTGAAATAAGCTTTAGGATTGAAATGTAATATTAATTTTGATCTTCATTATTAAAGGGATAAGATAGAGATTATAAAAGATTCACTAACTCTCAATTTTTTTTCTCTCTAATTTCACTCAATTGGGAGAAGAAAAAGTTAGATTTGAGAGAATTTGTATTCTCTCCTTTTCTTTTCTTTTTTTTTATTAAAAAACTCCAAACCAAGAGAAAGTTAATACTTTCTCTCCTATTCTTTTCTTTTCTCTTCTTTTCTTCCCTCCTAACCAAGGCATGAATGAAGGTTTTACTCACTATTGTCCTTTCGAGATGCTTACGACTAGTTATGTGATTTTTAATCCTGAGATTCCTCATGATCCTCTACTACTACAATCTACTAAGAGATAGGGATGAAGATTGACTCACTGGAGACCTCTTTTGTGAGCTTGACTCCCTCTACAAATCCTTCGAGTCTCATCTTGTTTTGGGAGACGATGATGTATTATGGCCTGATGAGTTCTGATATTCTATTCATGGGGCTTTAATTGCCTTCTGGGTATTTTGTATCCCAACATCCGAGTCTCCTGTCTACAACTCTTCGTCTGATGTTTGTTACTTCTGATCTTTTTCTTAAAGTTGTAAACCCTTGTAAATTCCTGAACAGTCCTATCTATACATATCTTATATTTTTATTAATAATTTTGGTGACTAATGTGCCTAATGCACACTGTCTCCTCACTCAAAAAAAAAAGGGGAACAAAGAACAATGCTAATGATTAGTGATTTGAATAAATATGAATGAAGCACATCTAACATGGCTCCATTACAAGTAAAAAAATGGACTCATTGTTACACTAACCGACAATGAATTGAGACAACCACTGATCCAACAAAACATCAACTACTAATAAGGTAACAAGCATCCTTATCTAGCCAAGGGTCATTGCAATTAAGAACCCCAAACCCCATATAAAAGGAAATCCCATACACACCATATCGAATATATATCAAAACAAATACAAAATTAAGGGAAATAGAAACATGGATACCATGATGCTAACCTTATCTCCTCAACTTTCTCCATATCGAACTCCAAGCTATAAGGAGAAGACCAATCAGATACTAACTCTAGTAATTGCTAAGTAAGAAAAAGGAGGATGAAGAAGGTGGAGTACAAAGGGTGGTGGAGCCTTAGGGTTTTCCCTTCCACCTATGTTGAAGCCTTGCCATGGACTCTCAACTCCAAGCTGTCGTGGGATGGTTCTCAGAGGTAGAAGATGAGAAGGATAATATGGTAGTATCCATCACTTCTTCCAATTAAGGTTTAAAGATAAATCAAGATCCTTCGAATCCAAACTGATGCTAGTTTAATGGGTTTATGTTATGTCAACTAGATCAAAGGCTAACTTATCTTGGCTGATAACTTGACATGTTTAGGTGCTATACTCAGGATAAAGAGAGATAAACCCCACGTATCTCTAATTCAAATGCTATCTGATGGTTGTTCCTTCATGACCGCAACCAAATGCCCGTTACTGGGCACCAACTTTTTGATCATGGAAAAGAAAACAAAGACATGAATTACCATGATATTGATGAATTTATGTGGAGCTCTAGACAAATAGTAGAGGATCGTAATAGTATCATAAAATTAAAATTAGAAAGAAGAGAGGATCCAAGAGTGAAAAATCAATAATTAAGCATGCATTTTGGTAAAATCATCATCTAGAAATAAATCCATAAGTTTATCATTCAGCCATAACATTTTGAGATATATTAATCAAACACTAGCTAGGAGCCTACTTGTTGACTGCTGTGTGTTTCTCCACAAAAGGAAAATAACTCCAGGAGAAGGCACAGCTACTAGCCTACTACTATTTTGGATGGAAGGCTCAACTGCTCTCCTTACTTATCCATTGCCAAGTGAGAGAAATGGGCTACCAACTAAAAAATAGAAGCAATTGGAAGGTGGAAATTAACGATCTCAAGGTTGGCTCAGTGGAAGATGGGAACCAGTGCTTGTATCCCCTTCCCTCCTCTCTTTCTAGAAAAGTTATTGGTTAGAATGATTCTACCACATGCACTTTGGCCATCCAATAACAAACCAGCACATCTACTATGAAAGTTAACTTTTTTCATTCAAATGAGTAAAAATTGTCTTTTGGCTAATCAGAGTTAATAGTGAAAATTTTTCATTTAGAATTTTCAGTCAAGCTTGGATAACGGTGTATCTTTTTTCAATAATAGATGATGTGCTGGCTTGTTATTAGATGGTCTAAAATGTATATGGTAAAACCATTTTGATCAATAATTTCTTCTCTTTCTGTGCCTTATTTGCAGTCCCATGCTATGTACATAAAGGCCTAGGTTATATCTTTCACGTGCAAGGAGGATTCACCTTAGCATGAATTTGTTGTTGGATCATTAAATAGCCACTTTGCAATCCATGTGGATGATAAAAGAGTTTGGAGTGCTTTGAGATCTATGTAGTGAGCAATCCAATAGCTGATTTTGTGAAAGAAAATAATTATTCTTTCATGCAACGATACAACCTGAACCAATATAATACATACATATTACATAATATTTGTGGAGAATATATATAAATAAACATTTAAAGTGTTAAACAGAATGATCTATTTGTAGTACTAAAAGTAAAATGCTTCATTATGTACAACCAAAATGCAAAATAATACAAAGACCATGCTATTTAAGCTTCACTCAAAGGCTAGCTACATGGTCTATGCGTATCTTTCATTATATCCTTTTTTTTATCCTTCATTAACATCATTACTTATTTCACTATATATTTGTCAAAATTCAAAGAATTAAAAAAACAAGTGAACTTGTATCTCCAAATAAATTTGGCTATTTGACTTATTCTCCATAACCATTTAACCAAAATGGGGTATTCATATATATGTTGCATTGCAAGTTCACCATGAATCATGTTGCAACAGTCGATCTAACATCTTTATCCAAGGATATGATAACCACAATCACCTCATCAGTCATCATCCAATTAGGTAAGAAATGTTATACAAGTGAAGAGCACTATCTAACCAGCATCAATATTCAAATAAGTATCATAAAAAAAATTAGGGTTGAACAAATTGTGAATAATGGAATGATGCTTGCAGATCTAATTCCCATGCCACCCACACAATTCAGAGGGCATAGGTTTCCTAGATCAATTCACTCATGATAAAATCTTGAATAATTGTGATCTAAATCGGCTCCAATTATCTTGGGATGATAGATCCCACCATTATCATGCTTAACTTATATCTATCTAATTCCACCACATCACCGATGGCTCATATTTGCAACTAGTTGCAATTTAATAAGCTGATCACAAGAGGAGAGAGTGTGAAAATGTTTGCAATTTATAAACTCTAACAGATGTTATGAGAACCATGTGAACATGATCATACCTCCATAGATTTATCCTATAGCATTAAAAGTTAGTTTCTTGATGAACAACATGAAAAGTTAGGCTATATTTGGTGTCATTGTCACTTTTTTTAAAAAACAAATTATGAAAATAAGAATTGTATATCTATTTTTTTTTTAGATTTTTGATAACAGAAAACATGTTTGGTTTACTCTTTTTTTTCTTTCTTTCTATCTTTTTTTTTTTACAATAAGGGCCAATAACATAGCTAGTGGTGAGGAGAGAGGGAGGAGGGATGGGGCTAGTGACGTGGTCGAGGATAAGGGAGAACTTGACATTGGGTGGAGAGGCAATTGAGGAGCAGCGGAGGAAAAGAAAGTTTGAGATGGGGCCAACAATGTGGTCAGAGATGAGGATAGCCCGCATTAGATAGAGAGATGGTCGGCAAGGTCTTAGGGGGAGCCAGTGTGGTTGGGTGGGGCCAATGGGGTTGAAGATGAGATTGGTGGAAGAAGAGGAGTTAGGAGAAGGGTGAAATCTCATTTTTAAAAAAACTATAAGTGAATTTTTTCTGCTTTCTCTTTTTCTAAGAATAATGGAAGTTGTTCCAACAAAATAAATAGAAATAGAAACAGAATAATCAAATATACTTTTTACATTGGCTTCTGTATTTTTATTTGGAAAAACAAAAGAAATAGGTAAAAAAGGGTAGCCATTTAGTATGTTGGACAAGATAATAAAAAGAAAAAAATAATAGAGTTCACCCGTTCAAATTACTACTCTTGTATTTATGACAATAATTGGCAGAGCAATACATGGAGTTAAGTGGCACAATATACTCACATACTACACAATTCTAGAATCCCAGATGGGGGCAAGTATACTAACATGTGACCGGAGATTAGCAGCAGTAATTTGATATCAGGCAATGCATTGGGGTGTATGGATTTGGAAACATGCATCACTAGGTCCATTCAAATTTTATTTTAGGTCACAATTTTAGACCATGAGCCAGTCCATCAAACAATTGGATCTTGGTTGGCCATATCCATAAAAAAATTTTAAATCTATTTGGATCAATTTAGGTCAAGCATGACCCATAACCATTCCCGCACATTTAAGTCAGGGCCAAATGGGATCTAGATTTGGATTTAAACCAAGATAAAGAAAAATAGAAAAACTATTGGTCATTATAAATTTGAAAGTATAGTAATAGTGACAGGAATTATAATAGTATAAATTAATGATAGTATTGGTGTGAATATTGTTGTATTTAGGAAAAGGGTACAAAAATTATTTATGTTTTTTAAGAATATATAAGACCCAAACGTATAGGGTAATTAAGTCAATACATAATCAAGAATTTGGCATTTAAATAAGATTAGTTACAATAATACAAAAAAAGTCTTAGATTTGTTTTTAGTGGAGCTAGGGTTAGACATGAGGAAGGGTGTATGCAAGAATCTTATAAGGGTGGATACATAGCAAGAGAAGAGTACCATAGAAATCAAGCTAGTTAAAGACACTAAGAGAATATTGAGAGAAGAACCTCACCACCTCGGCTAGTGAGGGATAATTTATTTATAGATAATGATACCTCGAAAATATGGTATAGACAATATTACAGTTATGGTATATACAATATTTCAAGCCCTAAGTATAGAAAATACAGATATTACAGGGTGTACATTCCTAATGATGCACCATAAATATGGTATATTACAACATTGTAGGCCCTAAGTATAGAAAATATAGATATTACATTCTAATTCAAGAAATTGATATGTCAACCCTTGTCTTTACTCCCCAACAAGCCCAATGGGAGGGTGGTCATATAGAGCTTGGATCAAATAGCTATGAAACACAAGGTAGATAGGCCCTTTGTGAGAGCGTCCGCAAGCTGATCAGAGGAGCCAATAAATCAAATGAGAAGCTACTGTCAGAAGACTCGTTCATGAATAAAATGGTAGTCTATCTCAATGTTTGGTCCGAGCATGAAAGAGCGGATTAGCACTGAGATAAATTACAGAGATATTATCACACTATAGTGTTGGAGGATTCCAAAGTTG